>NW_027423518.1:0-62652 GCF_048934315.1 Petromyzon marinus
GGCCGGTAAGGGCCTGGGAAGGGCCGGAGAAGGGCCGGGGAAGGGCCGGGGAAGGGCCGGGGAAGGGCCGGGGAGGGCCCGGGGAAGCCCCGGGGAGGGCCCGGGGAATGGCCGGGGAGGGCCCGGGGGCCGGCCCGGGGAGGGCCCGGGGAGGGCCCGGGGCGGGCCCAAGGCGGGCCCGGGGCGGGCCCGGGGAGGGCCCGGGGAGGGCCCGGGGAGGGCCCGGGGAAGGGCCGGGTAGGGCCCGGGGAAGGGCAGGGGAGGGCCCGGGGAAGGGCCGGGGAAGGGCCGGGGAAGGACCGGGGAAGGGCCGGGGAAGGGCCGGGGAAGGGCCGGGAAGGGCCGGTGAAGGGCCGGGGAAGGGCCGTGGAAGGGCCTGGGAAGGGCCGGGGAAGGGCCGGGGAAGGGCCAGGGAAGGGCCGGGGAAGGGCCGTGGAAGCGCCGGGGAGGGCCCGGGGAATGGCCGGGGAGGGCCCGGGGGCGGGCCCGGGGCGGGCCCGGGGGCGGGCCCGGGGCGGGCCCGGGGGCGGGCCCGGGGCGGGCCCGGGGAGGGCCCGGGGCAGGCCCGGGGCGGGCCCGGGGCGGGCCCGGGGCGGGCCCGGGTCGGGCCCGGGGCGGGCCCGCGTCGGGCACGGGGCGGGCCCGGGGCGGGCCCGGGGAGGGCCCGGGGCGGGCCCAGGGAGGGCCCGGGGCGGGCCCGGGGCGGGGCCGGGGCGGGCCCGGGGAGGGCCCAGGGCGAGCCCGGGGCGGGCCCGGGGAAGGCCCGGGGCGGGCCCGGGGCGGGCCCGGGGCGGGCCCGGGGCGGGCCCGGGGAGTGCCCGGGGAGGGCCCGGGGAGGGCCCGGGGAAGGGCCGGGGAGGGCCCGGGGAAGGGCCGGGGAGGGCCCGGGGAAGGGCCGGGGAAGGGCCGGGGAAGGACCGGGGAAGGGCCGGGAAGGGCCGGGGAAGTGCCGGGGAAGGGCCAGGGAAGGGCCGGGGAAGGGCCGGGGAAGGGCCGGGAAGTGCCTGGGAAGGGCAGGGGAAGGGCCGGGGAAGGGCCGGGGAAGGGCCGGGGAAGGACCGGGGAAGGGCCGGGGAAGGGCCGGGGACGGGACGGGGAAGGGCCGGGAAGGGCCGGGGAAGGGCCGGGGAAGGGCCGGGGAAGGGCCGGGGAAGGGCCGGGAAGGGCCTGGGAAGGGCCTAGGAAGGGCCGGGGAAGGGCCGGGGAAGGGCCGGGGAAGGGCCGGGGAAGGGCCGGGAAGGGCCTGGGAAGGGCCGGGGAGGGCCCGGGGAAGGGCCGGGGAAGGGCCGGGGAAGGACCGGGGAAGGGCCGGGGAAGGGCCGGGGACGGGCCGGGGAAGGGCCGGGAAGGGCCGGGGAAGGGCCGGGGAAGGGCCGGGGAAGGGCCGGTAAGGGCCTGGGAAGGGCCAGAGAAGGGCCGGGGAAGGGCCGGGGAAGGGCCGGGGAAGGGCCGGGGAGGGCCCGGGGAAGCGCCGGGGAGGGCCCGGGGAATGGCCGGGGAGGGCCCGGGGGCGGGCCCGGGGAGGGCCCGGGGAGGGCCCGGGGCGGGCCCGGGGCGGGCCCGGGGCGGGCCCGGGGAGGGCCCGGGGAGGGCCCGGGGAGGGCCCGGGGAAGGGCCGGGGAGGGCCCGGGGAAGGGCAGGGGAGGGCCCGGGGAAGGGCCGGGGAAGGGCCGGGGAAGGACCAGGGAAGGGCCGGGGAAGGGCCGGGGAAGGGCCGGGAAGGGCCGGTGAAGGGCCAGGGAAGGGCCGGGGAAGGGCCTGGGAAGGGCCGGGGAAGGGCCGGGGAAGGGCCGGGGAAGGGCCGGGGAAGGGCCGGGGAAGCGCCGGGGAAGGCCCGGGGAATGGCCGGGGAGGGTCCGGGGCGCGCCCGGCGGGCCCGGGGGCGGGCCGGGGGCGGCCGGGGCCGGGCGGTCGAGGCGGGCCCAGGGCGGGCCAGGGGGCGGGCCCGGGGCGGGCCAGGGGGCGGGCCCGAGGCGGGCCCGGGGGCGGGCCCGGGGCGGGCCCGGGGGCGGGCCCGGGGCGGGCCCGGGGGCGGGCCCGGAGCGGGCCCGGGGGCGGGCCCGGGGGCGGGCCCAGGGCGGACCCGGGGGCGGGCCCGGGGCGGGCCCGGGGGCGGGCCCGGGGCGGGCCCGGGGCAGGCCGGGGGCGGGCCCGGGGCGGGCCCGGGGCGGGCCCGGGGCGGGCCCGGGTCGGGCCCGGGGCGGGCCCGGGGGCGGGCCCGGGCGGGCCCGGGGGCGGGCCCGGGGCGGGCCCGGGGGCGGGCCCGGGGGCGGGCCCGGGGCGGCCGCGGGCACGGGGGCGGGCCCGGGGCGGGCCCGGGGGCGGGCCCGGGGCGGGCCCGGGGCAGGCCGGGGGCGGGCCCGGTGCGGGCCCGGGGCGGGCCCGGGGCGGGCCCGGGGCGGGCCCGGGTCGGGCCCGGGGCGGGCCCGGGGCGGGCCCGGGTCGGGCCAGGGGCGGGCCCGGGGCGGGCCCGGGTCGGGCACGGGGCGGGCCCGGGGCGGGCCCGGGGCGGGCCCGGGGCGGGCCCGCGGCGGGCCCGGGTCGGGCCCGGGGCGGGCCCGGGGGCGGGCCCGGGGCGGGCCGGGGAGCGGGCCCGGGGCGGGCCCGGGGGCGGGCCCGGGGGCTGGCCCAGGGCGGGCCCGGGGGCGGGCCCGGGGCGGGCCCGGGGGCGGGCCCGGGGCGGGCCCGGGGCAGGCCGGGGGCGGGCCCGGTGCGGGCCCGGGGAGGGCCCGGGGCGGGCCCGGGGCGGGCCCGGGGCGGGCCCGGGTCGGTCCCGGGGCGGGCCCGGGGCGGGCCCGGGTCGGGCCAGGGGGCGGGCCCGGGGCGGGCCCGGGTCGGGCACGGGGCAGGCCCGGGGCGGGCCCGGGGAGGGCCCGGGGCGGGCCCGGGGAGGGCCCGGGGCGGGCCCGGGGCGGGCCCGGGGCGGGCCCGGGGCGGGCCAGGGGCGGGCCCGGGGAGGGCCCGGGGCGTGCCCGGGGCGGGCCCGGGGAGGGCCCGGGGCGGGCCCGGGGCGGGCCCGGGGAGGGACCGGGGCGGGCCCGGGGCGGGCCCGGGGCGGGTCCGGGGAGGGCCCGGGGAGGGCCCGGGGAAGGGCCGGGGAGGGCCCGGGGAAGGGCCGGGGAAGGGCCGGGGAAGGACCGGGGAAGGGCCGGGGAAGGGCCGGGGACGGGCCGGGGAAGGGCCGGGGAAGGGCCGGGGAAGGGCCGTTGAAGGGCCGGGGAAGGGCCGGGGAAGGGCCGGGGAAGGGCCGGGAAGGGCCTGGGAAGGGCCGGGGAAGGGCCGGGGAAGGGCGGGGAAGGGCTGGGGAGGGCCCGGGGAAGCGCCGGGGAGGGCCCGGGGAATGGCCGGGGAGTGCCCGGGGGCGGGCCCGGGGCGGGCCCGGGGCGGGCCCGGGGGCGGGCCCGGGGAGGGACCGGGGCGGGCCCGGGGCGGGCCCGGGGATGGCCCGGGGCGGGCCCGGAGCGGGCCCGGGGAGGGCCCGGGGCGGGCCCGGGGCGGGCACGGGGCGGGCCCGGGGCGGGCCCGGGGAGGGCCCGGGGCGGGCCCGGAGCGGGCCCGGGGAGGGCCCGGTGCGGGCCCGGGGCGGGCACGGGGCGGGCCCGGGGCGGGCCCGGGGAGGGCCCGGGGCGGGCCCGGGGCGGGCCCGGGGCGGGCCCGGGGCGGGCCCGGGGGCGGGCCCGGGGCGGGCCCGGGGCAGGCCGGGGGCGGGCCCGGTGCGGGCCCGGGGAGGGCCCGGGGCGGGCCCGGGGCGGGTCCGGGGCGGGCCCGGGTCGGTCCCGGGGCGGGCCCGGGGCGGGCCCGGGTCGGGCCAGGGGCGGGCCCGGGGAGGGCCCGGGGCGGGCCCGGGGCGGGCCCGGGGGCGGGCCCGGGGCGGGCCCGGGGGCGGGCCCGGGGCGGGCCCGGGGCAGGCCGGGGGCGGGCCCGGTGCGGGCCCGGGGCGGGCCCGGGGCGGGCCCGGGGCGGGCCCGGGTCGGGCCCGGGGCGGGCCCGGGGCGGGCCCGGGTCGGGCCAGGGGCGGGCCCGGGGCGGGCCCGGGTCGGGCACGGGGCGGGCCCGGGGCGGGCCCGGGGCGGGCCCGGGGCGGGCCCGGGGCGGGCCCGGGTCGGGCCCGGGGCGGGCCCGGGGGCGGGCCCGGGGCGGGCCCGGGAGCGGGCCCGGGGCGGGCCCGGGGGCGGGCCCGGGGGCTGGCCCAGGGCGGGCCCGGGGGCGGGCCCGGGGCGGGCCCGGGGGCGGGCCCGGGGCGGGCCCGGGGCAGGCCGGGGGCGGGCCCGGTGCGGGCCCGGGGAGGGCCCGGGGCGGGCCCGGGGCGGGCCCGGGGCGGGCCCGGGTCGGTCCCGGGGCGGGCCCGCGGCGGGCCCGGGTCGGGCCAGGGGCGGGCCCGGGGCGGGCCCGGGTCGGGCACGGGGCAGGCCCGGGGCGGGCCCGGGGAGGGCCCGGGGCGGGCCCGGGGAGGGCCCGGGGCGGGCCCGGGGCGGGCCCGGGGCGGGCCCGGGGCGGGCCAGGGGCGGGCCCGGGGAGGGCCCGGGGCGTGCCCGGGGCGGGCCCGGGGAGGGCCCGGGGCGGGCCCGGGGCGGGCCCGGGGAGGGACCGGGGCGGGCCCGGGGCGGGCCCGGGGCGGGTCCGGGGAGGGCCCGTGGAGGGCCCGGGGAAGGGCCGGGGAGGGCCCGGGGAAGGGCCGGGGAAGGGCCGGGGAAGGACCGGGGAAGGGCCGGGGAAGGGCCGGGGACGGGCCGGGGAAGGGCCGGGGAAGGGCCGGGGAAGGGCCGTTGAAGGGCCGGGGAAGGGCCGGGGAAGGGCCGGGGAAGGGCCGGGAAGGGCCTGGGAAGGGCCGGGGAAGGGCCGGGGAAGGGCGGGGAAGGGCTGGGGAGGGCCCGGGGAAGCGCCGAGGAGGGCCCGGGGAATGGCCGGGGAGTGCCCGGGGGCGGGCCCGGGGCGGGCCCGGGGCGGGCCCGGGGGCGGGCCCGGGGAGGGACCGGGGCGGGCCCGGGGCGGGCCCGGGGATGTCCCGGGGCGGGCCCGGAGCGGGCCCGGGGCGGGCCCGGGGAGGGCCCGGGGCGGGCCCGGAGCGGGCTCGGGGAGGGCCCGGTGCGGGCCCGGGGCGGGCACGGGGCGGGCCCGGGGCGGGCCCGGGGAGGGTCCGGGGAGGGCCCGGGGCGGGCCCGGGGCGGGCCCGGGGCGGGCCCGGGGGCGGGCCCGGGGCGGGCCCGGGGCAGGCCGGGGGCGGGCCCGGTGCGGGCCCGGGGAGGGCCCGGGGCGGGCCCGGGGCGGGTCCGGGGCGGGCCCGGGTCGGTCCCGGGGCGGGCCCGGGGCGGGCCCGGGTCGGGCCAGGGGCGGGCCCGGGGCGGGCCCGGGTCGGGCACGGGGCGGGCCCGGGGCGGGCCCGGGGAGGGCCCGGGGCGGGCCCGGGGAGGGCCCGGGGCGGGCCCAAGGCGGGCCCGGGGCGGGCCCGGGGCGGGCCAGGGGCGAGCCCGGGGAGGGCCCGGGGCGTGCCTGGGGCGGGCCCGGGGAGGGCCCGGGGCGGGCCCGGGGCGGGCCCGGGGAGGGCCCGGGGCGGGCCCGGGGCGGGCCCGGGGCGGGTCCGGGGAGGGCCCGGGGAGGGCCCGGGGAAGGGCCGGGGAGGGCCCGGGGAAGGGCCGGGGAAGGGCCGGGGAAGGACCGGGGAAGGGCCGGGGAAGGGCCGGGGACGGGCCGGGGAAGGGCCGGGGAAGGGCCGGGGAAGGGCCGTTGAAGGGCCGGGGAAGGGCCGGGGAAGGGCCGGGGAAGGGCCGGGAAGGGCCTGGGAAGGGCCGGGGAAGGGCCGGGGAAGGGCCGGGGAAGGGCTGGGGAGGGCCCGGGGAAGCGCCGGGGAGGGCCCGGGGAATGGCCGGGGAGTGCCCGGGGGCGGGCCCGGGGCGGGCCCGGGGCCGGGCCCGGGGGCGGGCCCGGGGCGGGCCCGGGGCGGGACGGGCGGGCCCGGGCGGGCCCGGGGCGGCCCGGGGCGGGCCCGGGGCGGGCCCGGGGAGGGCCCGGGGCGGGCCCGGGGCGGGCCCGGGGCGGGCCCGGGGAGGGACCGGGGCGGGCCCGGGGCGGGCCCGGGGCGGGCCCGGGGATGGCCCGGGGCGGGCCCGGAGCGGGCCCGGGGAGGGCCCGGGGCGGGCCCGGGGCGGGCACGGGGCGGGCCCGGGGCGGGCCCGGGGAGGGCCCGGGGCGGGCCCGGGGCGGGGCCCGGGGCGGGCCCGGGGAGGGCCCGGGGAAGGGCCGGGGAGGGCCGGGAGGGCCCGGGGAGGGCCCGGGGAAGGGCCGGGGAGGGCCCGGGGAAGGGCTGGGGAGGGCCCGGGGAAGGGCCGGGGAAGGGCCGGGGAAGGACCGGGGAAGGGCCGGGGAAGGGCCGGGGACGGGCCGGGGAAGGGCCGGGAAGGGCCGGGGAAGGGCCGGGGAAGGGCCGGGGAAGGGCCGGGGAAGGGCCGGGAAGGGCCTGGGAAGGGCCAGGGAAGGGCCGGGGAAGAGCCGGGGAAGGGCCGGGGAAGGGCCGGGGAAGGGCCGGGGAGGGCCCGGGGAAGCGCCGGGGAGGGCCCGGGGAATGGCCGGGGAGTGCCCGGGGGCGGGCCCGGGGCGGGCCCGGGGCGGGCCCGGGGGCGGGCCCGGGGCGGGCCCGAGGCGGGTCCGGGGCGGGCCCGGGTCGGGTCCGGGGCGGGCCCGGGGCGGGCCCGGGGCGGGCCCGGGGCGGGCCCGGGGCGGGCCCGGGGAGGGCCCGGGGCGGGCCCGGGGCGGGCCCGGGGCGGGCCCGGGTCGGGCCCGTGGCGGGCCCGGGTCGGGCACGGGGCGGGCCCGGGGCGGGCCCGGGGCGGGCCCGGGGAGGGCCCGGGGCGGGCCCGGGGAGGGCCCAGGGCGGGCCCCGGGTGGGCCCGGGGAAGTCCCGGGGCGGGCCCGGGGAGGGCCCGGAGGCAGGCCCGGGGAGGGCCCGGGGCGGGCCCGGGGCGGGCCGGGGAGGGCCCGGTGCGGGCCCGGGGAGGGCCCGGGGCGGGCCCGGGGAGGGCCCGGGGCGGGCCCGGGGCGTGCCCGGGGCGGGCCCGGGGCGGGCCCGGGGAGTGCCCGGGAGGGCCCGGGGAGGGCCCGGGGAAGGGCCGGGGAGGGGCCGGGGAAGGGCCGGGGAAGGGCCGGGGAAGGACCGGGGAAGGGCCGGGAAGGGCCGGGGAAGTGCCGGGGAAGGGCCAGGGAAGGGCCGGGAAAGGGCCGGGGAATGGCCGGGAAGGGCCTGGGAAGGGCAGGGGAAGGGCCGGGGAAGGGCCGGGGAAGGGCCGGGGAAGGACCGGGGAAGGGCCGGGGAAGGGCCGGGGACGGGGAAGGGCCCGGGAAGGGCCGGGGAAGGGCCGGGGGAAGGGCCGGGGAAGAGCCAGGAAGGGCCTGGGAAGGGCCGGGGAAGGGCCGGGGAAGGGCCGGGGAAGGGCCGGGGAGGGCCCGGGGAAGCGCCGGGGAGGGCCCGGGGAATGGCCGGGGAGGGCCCGGGGGCGGGCCCGGGGAAGGCCCGGGGCGGGCCCGGGGGCGGGCACGGGGCGGGCCCGGGGCGGGGCCCGGGGCGGGCCCGGGGCGGGCCTGGGTCGGGCCCGGGGCGGGCCCGGGTCGGGCACGGGGAAGGCCCGTGGTGGGCCCGGGGAGGGCCTGGGGCGGGCCCGGGGAGGGCCCGGGGCGGGCCCCGGGTGGGCCCGGGGAAGGCCCGGGGCGGGCCCGGGGAGGGCACGGAGCGGGCCCGGGGAGGGCCAGGGGCGGGCCCGGGGCGGGCCCGGGGAGGGCCCGGGGCGGGCCCGGGGAGGGCCCGGGGCGGGCCCGGGGCGGGCCCGGAGCGGGCCCGGGGATGGCCCGGGGCGGGCCCGGGGCGGGCCCGGGGAGGGCCCGGGGCGGGCCCGGGGGCGGGCCCGGGGCGGGCCCGGGTCGGGCCCGGGGCGGGCCCGGGGCGGGCCCGGGGCGGGCCCGGGGCAGGCCCGGGGAGGGCCCGGGGCGGGCCCGGGGCGGGCCCGGGGCGGGCCCGGGGCGGGCCCGGGTCGGGCCCGGGTCGGGCACGGGGCGGGCCCGGGGCGGGCCCGGGGCGGGCCCGGGGAGGGCCCGGGGCGGGCCCGGGGAGGGCCCGGGGCGGGCCGGGGGAGGGCCCGGAGGCAGGCCCGGGGAGGGCCCGGGGCGGGCCCGGGGCGGGCCCGGGGAGGGCCCGGGGCGGGCCCGGGGAGGGCCCGGGGCGGGCCCGGGGCGGGGCCGGGGCGGGCCCGGGGAGGGCCCGGGGCGGGCCCGGGGTGGGCCCGGGGCGGGCCCGGGAAGGGCCCGGGGCGGGCCTGGGGCGGGCCCGGGAGTGCCCGGGGAGGGCCCGGGGAGGGCCCGGGGAAGGGCCGGGGAGGGCCCGGGGAAGGGCCGGGGAGGGCCCGGGGAAGGGCCGGGGAAGGACCGGGGAAGGGCCGGGAAGGGCCGGGGAAGTGCCGGGGAAGGGCCAGGGAAGGGCCGGGAAGGGCCGGGGAAGGGCCGGGAAGGGCCTGGAAGGGCAGGGGAAGGGCCGGGGAAGGGCCGGGGAAGGGCCGGGAAGGACTGGGGAAGGGCCGGGGAAGGGCCGGGGACGGGACGGGGAAGGGCCGGGAAGGGCCGGGGAAGGGCCGGGGAAGGGCCGGGGAAGGGCCGGGGAAGGGCCGGGAAGGGGCTGGAAAGGGCCTGGGAAGGGCCGGGGAAGGGCCGGGGAAGGGCCGGGGAAGGGCCGGGGAAGGGCCGGGAAGGGCCTGGGAAGGGCCGGGGAGGGCCCGGGGAAGGGCCGGGGAAGGGCCGGGGAAGGACCGGGGAAGGGCCGGGGAAGGGCCGGGGACGGGCCGGGGAAGGGCCGGGGAAGGGCCGGGGAAGGGCCGGGAAGGGCCGGGGAAGGGCCGGGGAAGGGCCGGGGAAGGGCCGGGGAAGGGCAGGGGAGGGCCCGGGGAAGCGCCGGGGAGGGCCCGGGGAATGGCCGGGGCGGGCCCGGGCGGGCCCGGGGCGGGCCCGGGGCGGGCCCGGGGCGGGCCCGGGGAGGGACCGGGGCGGGCCCGGGGCGGGCCCGGGGATGGCCCGGGGCGGGCCCGGAGCGGGGTCGGGGAGGGCCCGGGGCGGGCCCGGGGCGGGCACGGGGCGGGCCCGGGGCGGGCCCGGGGAGGGCCCGGGGCGGGCCCGGAGCGGGCCCGGGGAGGGCCCGGTGCGGGCCCGGGGCGGGCACGGGGCGGGCCCGGGGCGGGCCCGGGGAGGGCCCGGGGCGGGCCCGGGGCGGGCCCGGGGCGGGCCCGGGGCGGGCCCGGGGGCGGGCCCGGGGCGGGCCCGGGGCAGGCCGGGGGCGGGCCCGGTGCGGGCCCGGGGAGGGCCCGGGGCGGGCCCGGGGCGGGTCCGGGCGGGCCCGGGTCGGTCCCGGGGCGGGCCCGGGGCGGGCCCGGGTCGGGCCAGGGGCGGGCCCGGGGAGGGCCCGGGGCGGGCCGGGGCGGGCCCGGGGCGGGCCCGGGGCGGGCCCGGGGGAGGGCCCGGGGAGGGCCCGGGGAGGGCCCGGGGAAGGGCCGGGGAGGGCCCGGGGAAGGGCAGGGGAGGGCCCGGGGAAGGGCCGGGGAAGGGCCGGGGAAGGACCAGGGAAGGGCCGGGGAAGGGCCGGGGAAGGACCGGGAAGGGCCGGTGAAGGGCCAGGGAAGGGCCGGGGAAGGGCCGGGGAAGGGCCGGGGAAGGGCCGGGGAAGGGCCGGGGAAGGGCCGGGGAAGCGCCGGGGAGGGCCCGGGGAATGGCCGGGGAGGGTCCGGGGGCGGGCCCGGGGCGGGCCCGGGGGCGGGCCCGGGGCGGGCCCGGGGGCGGGCTCGAGGCGGGCCCAGGGCGGGCCAGGGGGCGGGCCCGGGGCGGGCCAGGGGGCGGGCCCGAGGCGGGCCCGGGGGCGGGCCCGGGGCGGGCCCGGGGGCGGGCCCGGGGCGGGCCCAGGGGCGGGCCCGGGGCGGGCCCGGGGGCGGGCCCGGGGGCGGGCCCAGGGCGGACCCGGGGGCGGGCCCGGGGCGGGCCCGGGGGCGGGCCCGGGGCGGGCCCGGGGCAGGCCGGGGGCGGGCCCGGGGCGGGCCCGGGGCGGGCCCGGGGCGGGCCCGGGTCGGGCCCGGGGCGGGCCTGGGGGCGGGCCCGGGGCGGGCCCCGGGGGCGGGCCCGGGGCGGGCCCGGGGGCGGGCCCGGGGGCGGGCCCAGGGCGGGCCCGGGGGCGGGCCCGGGGCGGGCCCGGGGGCGGGCCCGGGGCGGGCCCGGGGCAGGCCGGGGGCGGGCCGGTGCGGGCCCGGGGCGGGCCCGGGGCGGGCCCGGGGCGGGCCCGGGTCGGGCCCGGGGCGGGCCCGGGGCGGGCCCGGGTCGGGCCAGGGGCGGGCCCGGGGCGGGCCCGGGTCGGGCACGGGGCGGGCCCGGGGCGGGCCCGGGGCGGGCCCGGGGCGGGCCCGGGGCGGGCCCGGGTCGGGCCCGGGGCGGGCCCGGGGGCGGGCCCGGGGCGGGCCCGGGAGCGGGCCCGGGGCGGGCCCGGGGGCGGGCCCGGGGGCTGGCCCAGGGCGGGCCCGGGGGCGGGCCCGGGGCGGGCCCGGGGGCGGGCCCGGGGCGGGCCCGGGAGGGCCGGGGGCGGGCCCGGTGCGGGCCCGGGGAGGGCCCGGGGCGGGCCCGGGGCGGGCCCGGGGCGGGCCCGGGTCGGTCCCGGGGCGGGCCCGGGGCGGGCCCGGGTCGGGCCAGGGGCGGGCCCGGGGCGGGCCCGGGTCGGGCACGGGGCAGGCCCGGGGCGGGCCCGGGGAGGGCCCGGGGCGGGCCCGGGGAGGGCCCGGGGCGGGCCCGGGGCGGGCCCGGGGCGGGCCCGGGGCGGGCCAGGGGCGGGCCCGGGGAGGGCCCGGGGCGTGCCCGGGCGGGCCCGGGGAGGGCCCGGGGCGGGCCCGGGGCGGGCCCGGGAGGGACCGGGGCGGGCCCGGGGCGGGCCCGGGGCGGGTCCGGGGAGGGCCCGGGGAGGGCCCGGGGAAGGGCCGGGAGGGCCCGGGGAAGGGCCGGGGAAGGGCCGGGGAAGGACCGGGGAAGGGCCGGGGAAGGGCCGGGGACGGGCCGGGGAAGGGCCGGGGAAGGGCCGGGGAAGGGCCGTTGAAGGGCCGGGGAAGGGCCGGGGAAGGGCCGGGGAAGGGCCGGGAAGGGCCTGGGAAGGGCCGGGGAAGGGCCGGGAAGGGCGGGGAAGGGCTGGGGAGGGCCCGGGGAAGCGCCGGGGAGGGCCCGGGGAATGGCCGGGGAGTGCCCGGGGGCGGGCCCGGGGCAGGCCCGGGGCGGGCCCGGGGGCGGGCCCGGGGAGGGACCGGGGCGGGCCCGGGGCGGGCCCGGGATGGCCCGGGGCGGGCCCGGAGCGGGCCCGGGGAGGGCCCGGGGCGGGCCCGGGGCGGGCACGGGGCGGGCCCGGGGCGGGCCCGGGGAGGGCCCGGGGCGGGCCCGGAGCGGGCCCGGGGAGGGCCCGGTGCGGGCCCGGGGCGGGCACGGGGCGGGCCCGGGGCGGGCCCGGGGAGGGCCCGGGGCGGGCCCGGGGCGGGCCCGGGGGCGGGCCCGGGGCGGGCCCGGGGGCGGGCCCGGGGCGGGCCCGGGGCAGGCCGGGGGAGGGCCCGGTGCGGGCCCGGGGAGGGCCCGGGGCGGGCCCGGGGCGGGTCCGGGGCGGGGCCCGGGTCGGTCCCGGGGCGGGCCCGGGGCGGGGCCCGGGTCGGGCCAGGGGCGGGCCCGGGGCGGGCCCGGGTCGGGCACGGGGCGGGCCCGGGGCGGGCCCGGGGAGGGCCCGGGGCGGGCCCGGGGAGGGCCCGGGGCGGGCCCAAGGCGGGCCCGGGGCGGGCCCGGGGCGGGCCAGGGGCGGGCCCGGGGAGGGCCCGGGGCGTGCCTGGGGCGGGCCCGGGGAGGGCCCGGGGCGGGCCCGGGGCGGGCCCGGGGAGGGCCCGGGGCGGGCCCGGGGCGGGCCCGGGGCGGGTCCGGGGAGGGCCCGGGGAGGGCCCGGGGAAGGGCAGGGGAGGGCCCGGGGAAGGGCCGGGGAAGGGCCGGGGAAGGACCGGGGAAGGGCCGGGGAAGGGCCGGGGACGGGCCGGGGAAGGGCCGGGGAAGGGCCGGGGAAGGGCCGTTGAAGGGCCGGGGAAGGGCCGGGGAAGGGCCGGGGAAGGGCCGGGAAGGGCCTGGGAAGGGCCGGGGAAGGGCCGGGGAAGGGCCGGGGAAGGGCTGGGGAGGGCCCGGGGAAGCGCCGGGGAGGGCCCGGGGAATGGCCGGGGAGTGCCCGGGGGCGGGCCCGGGGCGGGCCCGGGGCGGGCCCGGGGGCGGGCCCGGGGCGGGCCCGGGGCGGGACGGGGCGGGGCCCGGGGCGGGCCCGGGGCGGCCCGGGGCGGGCCCGGGGCGGGCCCGGGGAGGGCCCGGGCGGGCCCGGGGCGGGCCGGGGCGGGCCCGGGGAGGGACCGGGGCGGGCCCGGGGCGGGCCCGGGGCGGGCCCGGGGATGGCCCGGGGCGGGGGCCGGAGCGGGCCCGGGGATGGCCCGGGGCGGGCCCGGGGCGGGCACGGGGCGGGCCCGGGGCGGGCCCGGGGAGGGCCCGGGGCGGGCCCGGGGCGGGCCCGGGGCGGGCCCGGGGAGGGCCCGGGGAAGGGCCGGGGAGGGCCCGGGAGGGCCCGGGGAGGGCCCGGGGAAGGGCCGGGGAGGGCCCGGGGAAGGGCTGGGGAGGGCCCGGGGAAGGGCCGGGGAAGGGCCGGGGAAGGACCGGGGAAGGGCCGGGGAAGGGCCGGGGACGGGCCGGGGAAGGGCCGGGAAGGGCCGGGGAAGGGCCGGGGAAGGGCCGGGGAAGGGCCGGGGAAGGGCCGGGAAGGGCCTGGGAAGGGCCAGGGAAGGGCCGGGGAAGAGCCGGGGAAGGGCCGGGGAAGGGCCGGGGAAGGGCCGGGGAGGGCCCGGGGAAGCGCCGGGGAGGGCCCGGGGAATGGCCGGGGAGTGCCCGGGGGCGGGCCCGGGGCGGGCCCGGGGCGGGCCCGGGGGCGGGCCCGGGGCGGGCCCGAGGCGGGTCCGGGGCGGGCCCGGGTCGGGTCCGGGGCGGGCCCGGGGCGGGCCCGGGGCGGGCCCGGGGCGGGCCCGGGGCGGGCCCGGGGAGGGCCCGGGGCGGGCCCGGGGCGGGCCCGGGGCGGGCCCGGGTCGGGCCCGTGGCGGGCCCGGGTCGGGCCGGGGCGGGCCCGGGGCGGGCCCGGGGCGGGCCCGGGGAGGGCCCGGGCGGGCCCGGGGAGGGCCCAGGGCGGGCCCCGGGTGGGCCCGGGGAAGTCCCGGGGCGGGCCCGGGGAGGGCCCGGAGGCAGGCCCGGGGAGGGCCCGGGGCGGGCCCGGGGCGGGCCGGGGAGGGCCCGGTGCGGGCCCGGGGAGGGCCCGGGGCGGGCCCGGGGAGGGCCCGGGGCGGGCCCGGGGCGTGCCCGGGGCGGGCCCGGGGCGGGCCCGGGGAGTGCCCGGGGAGGGCCCGGGGAGGCCCGGGGAAGGGCCGGGGGAGGGGCCGGGGAAGGGCCGGGGAAGGGCCGGGGAAGGACCGGGGAAGGGCCGGGAAGGGCCGGGGAAGTGCCGGGGAAGGGCCAGGGAAGGGCCGGGAAAGGGCCGGGGAATGGCCGGGAAGGGCCTGGGAAGGGCAGGGGAAGGGCCGGGGAAGGGCCGGGGAAGGGCCGGGGAAGGACCGGGGAAGGGCCGGGGAAGGGCCGGGGACGGGGAAGGGCCGGGAAGGGCCGGGGAAGGGCCGGGAAAGGGGCCGGGGAAGAGCCAGGAAGGGCCTGGGAAGGGCCGGGGAAGGGCCGGGGAAGGGCCGGGGAAGGGCCGGGGAGGGCCCGGGGAAGCGCCGGGGAGGGCCCGGGGAATGGCCGGGGAGGGCCCGGGGGCGGGCCCGGGGAGGGCCCGGGCGGGCCCGGGGGCGGGCACGGGGCGGGGCCGGGGCGGGCCCGGGGCGGGCCCGGGGCGGGCCTGGGTCGGGCCGGGGCGGGCCCGGGTCGGGCACGGGGAGGGCCCGTGGCGGGCCCGGGGAGGGCCTGGGGCGGGCCCGGGGGAGGGCCCGGGGCGGGCCCCGGGTGGGCCCGGGGAAGGCCCGGGGCGGGCCCGGGGAGGGCACGGAGCGGGCCCGGGGAGGGCCAGGGGCGGGCCCGGGGCGGGCCCGGGGAGGGCCCGGGGCGGGCCCGGGGAGGGCCCGGGGCGGGCCCGGGGCGGGCCCGGAGCGGGCCCGGGGATGGCCCGGGGCGGGCCCGGGGCGGGCCCGGGGAGGGCCCGGGGCGGGCCCGGGGGCGGGCCCGGGGCGGGCCCGGGTCGGGCCCGGGGCGGGCCCGGGGCGGGCCCGGGGCGGGCCCGGGGCAGGCCCGGGGAGGGCCCGGGGCGGGCCCGGGGCGGGCCCGGGGCGGGCCCGGGTCGGGCCCGGGGTCGGGCACGGGGCGGGCCCGGGGCGGGCCCGGGGCGGGCCCGGGGAGGGCCCGGGGCGGGCCCGGGGAGGGCCCGGGGCGGGCCCGGGGAGGGCCCGGGGCGGGCCGGGGGAGGGCCCGGAGGCAGGCCCGGGGAGGGCCCGGGGCGGGCCCGGGGGGCCGGCCCGGGGCGGGCCGGGGCGGGCCGGGGAGGGCCCGGGGCGGGCCCGGGGCGGGCCCGGGGCGGGCCCGGGAAGGGCCCGGGGCGGGCCTGGGGCGGGCCCGGGAGTGCCCGGGGAGGGGCCCGGGGAGGGCCCGGGGAAGGGCCGGGGAGGGCCCGGGGAAGGGCCGGGGAGGGCCCGGGGAAGGGCCGGGGAAGGACCGGGGAAGGGCCGGGAAGGGCCGGGGAAGTGCCGGGGAAGGGCCAGGGAAGGGCCGGGGAAGGGCCGGGGAAGGGCCGGGAAGGGCCTGGGAAGGGCAGGGGAAGGGCCGGGGAAGGGCCGGGGAAGGGCCAGGGAAGGACTGGGGAAGGGCCGGGAAGGGCCGGGGACGGGACGGGGAAGGGCCGGGAAGGGCCGGGGAAGGGCCGGGGAAGGGCCGGGGAAGGGCCGGGGAAGGGCCGGGAAGGGCCTGGAAAGGGCCTGGGAAGGGCCGGGGAAGGGCCGGGGAAGGGCCGGGGAAGGGCCGGGGAAGGGCCGGGAAGGGCCTGGGAAGGGCCGGGGAGGGCCCGGGGAAGGGCCGGGGAAGGGCCGGGGAAGGACCGGGGAAGGGCCGGGGAAGGGCCGGGGACGGGCCGGGGAAGGGCCGGGGAAGGGCCGGGGAAGGGCCGGGAAGGGCCGGGGAAGGGCCGGGGAAGGGCCGGGGAAGGGCCGGGGAAGGGCCGGGGAAGGGCAGGGGAGGGCCCGGGGAAGCGCCGGGGAGGGCCCGGGGAATGGCCGGGGCGGGCCCGGGGCGGGCCCGGGGCGGGCCCGGGGCGGGGCCGGGGCGGGCCCGGGGAGGGCCCGGGGCGAGCCCGGGGCGGGCCCGGGGCGGGCCCGGGAAGGGCCCGGGGCGGGCACGGGGCGGGCCCGGGGCGGGCCCGGGGCGGGCCCTTGGAGTGCCCGGGGCGGGCCCGGGGCGGGCCCGGGGGCGGGCCCGGGGAGGGACCGGGGCGGGCCCGGGGCGGGCCCGGGGATGGCCCGGGGCGGGCCCGGAGCGGGCCCGAGGAGGGCCCGGGGCGGGCCCGGGGCGGGCACGGGGCGGGCCCGGGGCGGGCCCGGGGAGGGCCCGGGGCGGGCCCGGAGCGGGCCCGGGGAGGGCCCGGGGCGGGCCCGGGGCGGGCACGGGGCGGGCCCGGGGCGGGCCCGGGGAGGGCCCGGGGCGTGCCCGGGGCGGGCCCGGGGCGGGCCCGGGGCGGGCCCGGGGCGGGCCCGGGGCAGGCCGGGGGCGGGCCCGGTGCGGGCCCGGGGAGGGCCCGGGGCGGGCCCGGGGCGGGCCCGGGGCGGGCCCGGGTCGGTCCCGGGGCGGGCCCAGGGCGGGCCCGGGTCGGGCCAGGGGCGGGCCGGGGGCGGGCCCGGGTCGGGCACGGGGCGGGCCCGGGGCGGGCCCGGGGATGGCCCGGGGCGGGCCCGGGGAGAGCCCGGGGCGGGCCCGGGGCGGGCCCGGGGCGGGCCCGGGGCGGGCCAGGGGCGGGCCCGGGGAGGGCCCGGGGCGTGCTCGGGGCGGGCCCGGGGAGGGCCCGGGGCGGGCCCGGGGTGGGCCCGGGGAGGGCCCGGGGGCGGGCCCGGGGCGGGCCCGGGGCGGGTCCGGGGAGGGCCCGGGGAGGGCCCGGGGAAGGGCCGGGGAAGGGCCGGGGAAGGACCGGGGAAGGGCCGGGGAAGGGCCAGGGACGGGCCGGGGAAGGGCCGGGGAAGGGCCGGGGAAGGGCCGTTGAAGGGCCGGGGAAGGGCCGGGGAAGGGCCGGGGAAGGGCCGGGAAGGGCCTGGGAAGGGCCGGGAAGGGCCGGGGAAGGGCCGGTGAAGGGCTGGGGAGGGCCCGGGGAAGCGCCGGGGAGGGTCCGGGGAATGGCCGGGGAGTGCCGGGGGGCGGGCCCGGGGCGGGCCCGGGGCGGGCCCGGGGGCGGGCCCGGGGCGGGCCCGGGGCGGGACGGGGCGGGCCCGGGGCGGGCCCGGGGCGGCCCGGGGCGGGCCCGGGGCGGGCCCGGGGAGGGCCCGGGGCGGGCCCGGGGCGGGCCCGGGGCGGGCCCGGGGAGGGACCGGGGCGGGCCCGGGGCGGGCCCGGGGCGGGCCCGGGGATGGCCCGGGGCGGGCCCGGAGCGGGCCCGGGGAGGGCCCGGGGCGGGCCCGGGGCGGGCACGGGGCGGGCCCGGGGCGGGCCCGGGGAGGGCCCGGGGCGGGCCCGGGGCGGGCCCGGGGCGGGCCCGGGGAGGGCCCGGGGAAGGGCCGGGGAGGGCCCAGGGAAGGGCCGGGGAAGGGCCGGGGAAGGACCGGGGAAGGGCCGGGGAAGGGCCGGGGACGGTCCGGGGAAGGGCCGGGAAGGGCCGGGAAGGGCCGGGGAAGGGCCGGGGAAGGGCCGGGGAAGGGCCGGGGAAGGGCCGGGAAGGGCGGGAAGGGCCTGGGAAGGGCCAGGGAAGGGCCGGGGAAGAGCCGGGGAAGGGCCGGGGAAGGGCCGGGGAAGGGCCGGGGAGGGCCCGGGGAAGCGCCGGGGAGGGCCCGGGGAATGGCCGGGGAGTGCCCGGGGGCGGGCCCGGGGCGGGCCCGGGGCGGGCCCAGGGGCGGGCCCGGGGCGGACCCGAGGCGGGTCCGGGGCGGGCCCGGGGAGGGCCCGGGGCGGGCCCGGGGAGGGCCTGGGGCGGGCCCCGGGTGGGCCCGGGGAAGGCCCGGGGCGGGCCCGGGGAGGGCCCGGAGGCAGGCCCGGGGAGGGCCCGGGGCGGGCCCGGGGCGGGCCGGGGAGGGCCCGGGGCGGGCCCGGGGAGGGCCCGGGGCGGGCCCGGGGGCGGGCCCGGGGCGGGCCCGGGGCGGGACGGGGCGGGCCCGGGGCGGGCCCGGGGCGGCCCGGGGCGGGCCCGGGGCGGGCCCGGGGAGGGCCCGGGGCGGGCCCGGGGCGGGCCCGGGGCGGGCCCGGGGAGGGACCGGGGCGGGCCCAGGGCGGGCCCGGGGCGGGCCCGGGGATGGCCCGGGGCGGGCCCGGAGCGGGCCCGGGGAGGGCCCGGGGCGGGCCCGGGGCGGGCACGGGGCGGGCCCGGGGCGGGCCCGGGGAGGGCCCGGGGCGGGCCCGGGGCGGGCCCGGGGCGGGCCCGGGGAGGGCCCGGGGAAGGGCCGGGGAGGGCCCGGGAGGGCCCGGGGAGGGCCCGGGGAAGGGCCGGGGAGGGCCCGGGGAAGGGCCGGGGAAGGGCCGGGGAAGGACCGGGGAAGGGCCGGGGAAGGGCCGGGGACGGTCCGGGGAAGGGCCGGGAAGGGCCGGGAAGGGCCGGGGAAGGGCCGGGGAAGGGCCGGGGAAGGGCCGGGGAAGGGCCGGGAAGGGCCTGGGAAGGGCCAGGGAAGAGCCGGGGAAGGGCCGGGGAAGGGCCGGGGAAGGGCCGGGGAAGGGCCGGGGGAGGGCCGGGAGCGCCGGGGAGGGCCCGGGGAATGGCCGGGGAGTGCCCGGGGGCGGGCCCGGGGCGGGCCCGGGGCGGGCCCGGGGGCGGGCCCGGGGCGGGCCCGAGGCGGGTCAGGGGCGGGCCCGGGTCGGGCCCGGGGCGGGCCCGGGGCGGGTCCGGGGAGGGCCCGGAGGCAGGCCCGGGGAGGGCCCGGGGCGGGCCCGGGGAGGGCCCGGAGGCAGGCCCGGGGAGGGCCCGGGGCGGGCCCGGGGCGGGCCGGGGAGGGCCCGGGGCGGGCCCGGGGAGGGCCCGGGGCGGGCCCGGGGAGGGCCCGGGGCGGGCCCGGGGCGTGCCCGGGGCGGGCCCGGGGCGGGCCCGGGGAGTGCCCGGGGAGGGCCCGGGGAGGGCCCGGGGAAGGGCCGGGGAGGGCCCGGGGAAGGGCCGGGGAAGGGCCGGGGAAGGACCGGGGAAGGGCCGGGAAGGGCCGGGGAAGTGCCGGGGAAGGGCCAGGGAAGGGCCGGGAAAGGGCCGGGAATGGCCGGGAAGGGCCTGGGAAGGGCAGGGGAAGGGCCGGGGAAGGGCCGTGGAAGGGCCGGGGAAGAACCGGGGAAGGGCCGGGGAAGGGCCGGGGACGGGGAAGGGCCGGGAAGGGCCGGGGAAGGGCCGGGGAAGGGCCGGGGAAGAGCTAGGAAGGGCCTGGGAAGGGCCGGGGAAGGGCCGGGGAAGGGCCGGGGAAGGGCCGGGGAGGGCCCGGGGAAGTGCCGGGGAGGGCCCGGGGAATGGCCGGGGAGGGCCCGGGGGCGGGCCCGGGGAGGGCCCGGGGCGGGCCCGGGGGCGGGCACGGGGCGGGCCCGGGGCGGGCCCGGGGCGGGCCCGGGGCGGGCCTGGGTCGGGCCCGGGGCGGGCCCGGGTCGGGCACGGGGAGGGCCCGTGGCGGGCCCGGGGAGGGCCTGGGGCGGGCCCGGGGAGGGCCCGGGGCGGGCCCCGGGTGGGCCCGGGGAAGGCCCGGGGCGGGCCCGGGGAGGGCACGGAGCGGGCCCGGGGAGGGCCAGGGGCGGGCCCGGGGCGGGCCCGGGGAGGGCCCGGGGCGGGCCCGGGGAGGGCCCGGGGCGGGCCCGGGGCGGGCCCGGAGCGGGCCCGGGGATGGCCCGGGGCGGGCCCGGGGAAGGGCCGGGGAAGGGCCGGGGAAGGACCGGGGAAGGGCCGGGGAAGGGGCCGGGGACGGTCCGGGGAAGGGCCGGGAAGGGCCGGGAAGGGCCGGGGAAGGGCCGGGGAAGGGCAGGGGAAGGGCCGGGGAAGGGCCGGGGAAGGGCCGGGAAGGGCCTGGGAAGGGCCAGGGAAGGCCCGGGGAAGAGCCGGGGAAGGGCCGGGGAAGGGCCGGGGAAGGGCCGGGGAGGGCCCGGGGAAGCGCCGGGGAGGGCCCGGGGAATGGCCGGGGAGTGCCCGGGGGCGGGCCCGGGGCGGGCCCGGGGCGGGCCCGGGGGCGGGCCCGGGGCGGGCCCGAGGCGGGTCAGGGGCGGGCCCGGGTCGGGCCCGGGGCGGGCCCGGGGCGGGCCCGGGGCGGGCCCGGGGAGGGCCCGGGGCGGGCCCGGGGCGGGCCCGGGGCGGGCCCGGGTCGGGCCCGTGGCGGGCCCGGGTCGGGCACGGGGCGGGCCCGGGGCGGGCCCGGGGCGGGCCCGGGGAGGGCCCGGGGCGGGCCCGGGGAGGGCCCAGGGCGGGCCCCGGGTGGGCCCGGGGAAGGCCCGGGGCGGGCCCGGGGAGGGCCCGGAGGCAGGCCCGGGGAGGGCCCGGGGCGGGCCCGGGGCGGGCCGGGGAGGGCCCGGGGCGGGCCCGGGGAGGGCCCGGGGCGGGCCCGGGGAGGGCCCGGGGCGGGCCCGGGGCGTGCCCGGGGCGGGCCCGGGGCGGGCCCGGGGAGTGCCCGGGGAGGGCCCGGGGAGGGCCCGGGGAAGGGCCGGGGAGGGCCCGGGGAAGGGCCGGGGAAGGGCCGGGGAAGGACCGGGGAAGGGCCGGGAAGGGCCGGGGAAGTGCCGGGGAAGGGCCAGGGAAGGGCCGGGAAAGGGCCGGGCCTGGGAAGGGCAGGGGAAGGGCCGGGGAAGGGCCGTGGAAGGGCCGGGGAAGAACCGGGGAAGGGCCGGGGAAGGGCCGGGGACGGGGAAGGGCCGGGAAGGGCCGGGGAAGGGCCGGGGAAGGGCCGGGGAAGAGCCAGGAAGGGCCTGGGAAGGGCCGGGGAAGGGCCGGGGAAGGGCCGGGGAAGGGCCGGGGAGGGCCCGGGGAAGTGCCGGGGAGGGCCCGGGGAATGGCCGGGGAGGGCCCGGGGGCGGGCCCGGGGAGGGCCCGGGGCGGGCCCGGGGGCGGGCACGGGGCGGGCCCGGGGCGGGCCCGGGGCGGGCCCGGGGCGGGCCTGGGTCGGGCCCGGGGCGGGCCCGGGTCGGGCACGGGGAGGGCCCGTGGCGGGCCCGGGGAGGGCCTGGGGCGGGCCCGGGGAGGGCCCGGGGCGGGCCCCGGGTGGGCCCGGGGAAGGCCCGGGGCGGGCCCGGGGAGGGCACGGAGCGGGCCCGGGGAGGGCCAGGGGCGGGCCCGGGGCGGGCCCGGGGAGGGCCCGGGGCGGGCCCGGGGAGGGCCCGGGGCGGGCCCGGGGCGGGCCCGGAGCGGGCCCGGGGATGGCCCGGGGCGGGCCCGGGGCGGGCCCGGGGAGGGCCCGGGGCGGGCCCGGGGGCGGGCCCGGGGCGGGCCCGGGTCGGGCCCGGGGCGGGCCCGGGGAGGGCCCGGGGCGGGCCCGGGGCAGGCCCGGGGAGGGCCCGGGGCGGGCCCGGGGCGGGCCCGGGGCGGGCCCGGGGCGGGCCCGGGTCGGGCCCGGGTCAGGCACGGGGCGGGCCCGGGGCGGGCCCGGGGCGGGCCCGGGGAGGGCCCGGGGCGGGCCCGGGGAGGGCCCGGGGCGGGCCGGGGGAGGGCCCGGAGGCAGGCCCGGGGAGGGCCCGGGGCGGGCCCAGGGCGGGCCCGGGGAGGGCCCGGGGCGGGCCCGGGGAGGGCCCGGGGCGGGCCCGGGGCGGGCCCGGGGTGGGCCCGGGAAGGGCCCGGGGCGGGCCCGGGGCGGGCCCGGGAGTGCCCGGGGAGGGCCCGGGGAGGGCCCGGGGAAGGGCCGGGGAGGGGCCCGGGGAAGGGCCGGGGAGGGCCCGGGGAAGGGCCGGGGAAGGACCGGGGAAGGGCCGGGAAGGGCCGGGGAAGTGCCGGGGAAGGGCCAGGGAAGGGCCGGGGAAGTGCCGGGGAAGCGCCGGGAAGGGCCTGGGAAGGGCAGGGGAAGGGCCGGGGAAGGGCCGGGGAAGGGCCAGGGAAGGACTGGGGAAGGGCCGGGGAAGGGCCGGGGACGGGACGGGGAAGGGCCGGGAAGGGCCGGGGAAGGGCCGGGGAAGGGCCGGGGAAGGGCCGGGGGAAGGGCCGGGAAGGGCCTGGAAAGGGCCTGGGAAGGGCCGGGGAAGGGCCGGGGAAGGGCCGGGGAAGGGCCGGGGAAGGGCCGGGAAGGGCCTGGGAAGGGCCGGGGAGGGCCCGGGGAAGGGCCGGGGAAGGGCCGGGGAAGGACCGGGGAAGGGCCGGGGAAGGGCCGGGGACGGGCCGGGGAAGGGCCGGGGAAGGGCCGGGGAAGGGCCGGGAAGGGCCGGGGAAGGGCCGGGGAAGGGCCGGGGAGGGCCCGGGGAAGCGCCGGGGAGGGCCCGGGGAATGGCCGGGGCGGGCCCGGGGCGGGCCCGGGGCGGGCCCGGGGCGGGGCCGGGGCGGGCCCGGGGAGGGCCCGGGGCGAGCCCGGGGCGGGCCCGGGGCGGGCCCGGGAAGGGCCCGGGGCGGGCACGGGGCGGGCCCGGGGCGGGCCCGGGGCGGGCCCTTGGAGTGCCCGGGAGGGCCCAGGGAGGGCCCGGGGAAGGGGCCGGGGAGGGCCCGGGGAAGGGCCGGGGAAGGGCCTGGGAAGGGCCGGGGAGGGCCCGGGGAAGGGCCGGGGAAGGGCCGGGGAAGGACCGGGGAAGGGCCGGGGAAGGGCCGGGGACGGGCCGGGGAAGGGCCGGGAAGGGCCGGGGAAGGGCCGGGGAAGGGCCGGGGAAGGGCCGGGGAAGGGCCTGGGAAGGGCCGGGGAAGGGCCGGGGAAGGGCCGGGGAAGGGCCGGGGAAGTGCCGGGGAGGGCCCGGGGAATGGCCGGGGAGGGCCCGGGGGCGGGCCCGGGGAGGGCCCGGGGCGGGCCCGGGGGCGGGCCCGGGGCGGGCCCGGGGCGGGCCCGGGGCGGGCCCGGGGCGGGCCCGGGTCGGGCCCGGGGCGGGCCCGGGTCGGGCACCGTTCGGGCCAGTGGCGGGCCCGGGGAGGGCCTGGGGCGGGCCCGGGGAGGGCCCGGGGCGGGCCCTGGGTGGGCCCGGGGAAGGCCCGGGGCGGGCCCGGGGAGGGCCCGGGGTGGGCCCGGGGAGGGCCCGGGGCGGGCCCGGGGCGGGCCCGGGGAGGGCCCGGGGCGGGCCCGGGGCGGGCCCGGGGCGGGCCCGGGGAGGGCCCGGGGCGGGCCCGGGGCGGGCCCGGGAGGGCCCGGGGAGGCCCCGGGGAGGGCCCGGGAAGGGCCGGGGAGGGCCCGGGGAAGGGCCGGGGAGGGCCCGGGGAAGGGCCGGGGAAGGGCCGGGGAAGGACCGGGGAAGGGCCGGGGAAGGGCCGGGGAAGGGCCGGGAAGGGCCGGTGAAGGGCCGGGGAAAGGCCGGGGAAGGGCCTGGGAAGGGCCGGGGAAGGGCCGGGAAGGGCCTGGGAAGGGCCTGGGAAGGGCCGGGGAAGGACGGGGAAGGGCCGGGGAAGGGCCGGGGAAGGGCCGGGGAGGGCCCGGGGAAGCGCCGGGGAGGGCCCGGGGAATGGCCGGGGAGGGCCCGGGGGCGGACCCGGGGCGGGCCCGGGGCGGGCCCGGGGGCGGGCCCGGGGCGGGCCCGGGGGCCGGGGAAGGGCCGGGGAAGGGCCGGGGAAGGGCCGGGGAAGGCCCGGGGAAGCGCCGGGGAGGGCCCGGGGAATGGCCGGGGAGGGCCCGGGGGCGGGCCCGGGGAGGGCCCGGGGCGGGCCCGGGGGCGGGCACGGGGCGGGCCCGGGGCGGGCCCGGGGCGGGCCCGGGGCGGGCCCGGGGCGGGCCCGGGTCGGGCACCGTTCGGGCCCGTGGCGGGTCCGGGGAGGGCCTGGGGCGGGCCCGGGGAGGGCCCGGGGCGGGCCCCGGGTGGGCCCGGGGAAGGCCCGGGGCGGGCCCGGGGAGGGCCCGGGGTGGGCCCGGGGAGGGCCCGGGGCGGGCCCGGGGCGGGCCCGGGGAGGGCCCGGGGCGGGCCCGGGGCGGGCCCGGGGCGGGCCCGGGGAGGGCCCGGGGCGGGCCCGGGGCGGCCGGGGAGGGCCCTGGGCGGGCCCGGGGCGGGCCCGGGGAGGGCCCGGGGAGGGCCCGTGGCGGGCCCGGGGCGGGCCCGGGGCGGGCCCGGTGCGGGCCCGGGGAGGGCCCGGGGAGGGCCCGGGGAGGGCCCGGGGAAGGGCCGGGAGGGCCCGGGGAAGGGCCGGGAAGGGCCGGGGAAGGGCCGGGGAAGGGCCGGGAAGGGCCTGGGAAGGGCCGCGGAAGGGCCGGGAAGGGCCTGGGAAGGGCCTGGGAAGGGCCGGGGAAGGGCCGGGGAAGGGCCGGGGAAGGGCCGGGGAGGGCCCGGGGAAGCGCCGGGGAGGGCCCGAGGAATGGCCGGGGAGGGCCCGGGGGCGGACCCGGGGCGGGCCCGGGGCGGGCCCGGGGCGGGCCCGGGGCGGGCCCGGGGGCGGGCCCGGGGTGGGCCCAGGGAGGGCCCGGGGAAGGGCCGAGGAGGGCCCGGGGAAGGGCCGAGGAGGGCCCGGGGAAGGGCCGGGGAAGGGCCTGGGAAGGGCCGGGGAAGGACCGGGGAAGGGCCGGGGAAGGGCCGGGGAAGGGCCGGGGGAGAGCCGGGAAGGGCAGGGGGAGGGCCGGGGAAAGGCCGGTGAAGGGCCGGGGAAGGGCCGGGGAAGGGCCGGGGAGGGCCCGGGGAAGGACCGGGGAAGGGCCGGGGAAGGGCCGGGGAAGGGCCGGGAAGGGCCGGTGAAGGGCCGGGGAAAGGCCGGGGGAAGGGCCTGGGAAGGGCCGGGGAAGGGCCGGGAATAGCCTGGGAAGGGCCTGGGAAGGGCCGGGGAAGGGCCGGGGAAGGGCCGGGGAAGGGCCGGGGAAGGGCCGGGGAGGGCCCGGGGAAGCGCCGGGGAGGGCCCGGGGAATGGCCGGGGAGGGCCCGGGGGCGGACCCGGGGCGGGCCCGGGGCGGGCCCGGGGGCGGGCCCGGGGCGGGCCCGGGGGCGGGCCCGGGGTGGGCCCAGGGAGGGCCCGGTGAAGGGCCGAGGAGGGCCCGGGGAAGGGCCGAGGAGGGCCCGGGGAAGGGCCGGGGAAGGGCCTGGGAAGGGCCGGGGAAGGACCGGGGAAGGGCCGGGGGAAGGGCCGGGGAAGGGCCGGGGGAGGGCCGGGAAGGGCAGGGGGAGGGCCGGGGAAGGGCCGGTGAAGGGCCGGGGAAGGGCCGGGGAAGGGCCGGGGAAGGTCCGGGGAAGGGCCGGGGCAGGGCCGGGGACGGGCCCGGGGCGGGCCCGGGGGCGGGCCCGGGGTGGGCCCAGGGAGGGCCCGGGGAAGGGCCGAGGAGGGCCCGGGGAAGGGCCGAGGAGGGCCCGGGGAAGGGCCGGGGAAGGGCCTGGGAAGGGCCGGGGAAGGACCGGGGAAGGGCCGGGGAAGGGCCGGGGGAAGGGCCGGGGGAGGGCCGGGAAGGGCAGGGGGAGGGCCGGGGAAGGGCCGGTGAAGGGCCGGGGAAGGGCCGGGGAAGGGCCGGGGAGGGCCCGGGGAAGGACCGGGGAAGGGCCGGGGAAGGGCCGGGGAAGGGCCGGGAAGGGCCGGTGAAGGGCCGGGGAAAGGCCGGGGAAGGGCCTGGGAAGGGCCGGGGAAGGGCCGGGAAGGGCCTGGGAAGGGCCTGGGAAGGGCCGGGGAAGGGCCGGGGAAGGGCCGGGGAAGGGCCGGGGAAGGGCCGGGGAGGGCCCGGGGAAGCGCCGGGGAGGGCCCGGGGAATGGCCGGGGAGGGCCCGGGGGCGGACCCCGGGGCGGGCCCGGGGCGGGCCCGGGGGCGGGCCCGGGGCGGGCCCGGGGGCGGGCCCGGGGTGGGCCCAGGGAGGGCCCGGTGAAGGGCCGAGGAGGGCCCGGGGAAGGGCCGAGGAGGGCCCGGGGAAGGGCCGGGGAAGGGCCTGGGAAGGGCCGGGGAAGGACCGGGGAAGGGCCGGGGAAGGGCCGGGGAAGGGCCGGGGGAGGGCCGGGAAGGGCAGGGGGAGGGCCGGGGAAGGGCCGGTGAAGGGCCGGGGAAGGGCCGGGGAAGGGCCGGGGAAGGTCCGGGGAAGGGCCGGGGCAGGGCCGGGGACGGGCCGGGGAAGGGCCGGGAAGGGCCGGGGAAGGGCCGGGGAAGGGCCGGGGAAGGGCCGGGAAGGGCCTGGGAAGGGCCGGGGAAGGGCCGGGGAAGGGCCGGGGAAGGGCCGGGAAGGGCCTGGGAAGGGCCTGGGAAGGGCCGGGGAAGGGCCGGGGAAGGGCCGGGGAGGGCCCGGGGAAGCGCCGGGGAGGGGCCCGAGGAATGGCCGGGGAGGGCCCGGGGGCGGACCCGGGGCGGGCCCGGGGCGGGCCCGGGGGCGGGCCCGGGGCGGGCCCGGGGGCGGGCCCGGGGTGGGCCCAGGGAGGGCCCGGGGAAGGCCGAGGAGGGCCCGGGGAAGGGCCGAGGAGGGCCCGGGGAAGGGCCGGGGAAGGGCCTGGGAAGGGCCGGGGAAGGACCGGGGAAGGGCCGGGGAAGGGCCGGGGAAGGGCCGGGGGAGGGCCGGGAAGGGCAGGGGGAGGGCCGGGGAAGGGCCGGTGAAGGGCCGGGGAAGGGCCGGGGAAGGGCCGGGGAGGGCCCGGGGAAGGACCGGGGAAGGGCCGGGGAAGGGCCGGGGAAGGGCCGGGAAGGGCCGGTGAAGGGCCGGGGAAAGGCCGGGGAAGGGCCTGGGAAGGGCCGGGGAAGGGCCGGGAAGGGCCTGGGAAGGGCCTGGGAAGGGCCGGGGAAGGGCCGGGGAAGGGCCGGGGAAGGGCCGGGGAAGGGCCGGGGAGGGCCCGGGGAAGCGCCGGGGAGGGCCCGGGGAATGGCCGGGGAGGGCCCGGGGGCGGACCCGGGGCGGGCCCGGGGCGGGCCCGGGGGCGGGCCCGGGGCGGGCCCGGGGGCGGGCCCGGGGTGGCCCAGGGAGGGCCCGGTGAAGGGCCGAGGAGGGCCCGGGGAAGGGCCGAGGAGGGCCCGGGGAAGGGCCGGGGAAGGGCCTGGGAAGGGCCGGGGAAGGACCGGGGAAGGGCCGGGGAAGGGCCGGGGATGGGCCGGGGGAGGGCCGGGAAGGGCAGGGGGAGGGCCGGGGAAGGGCCGGGGAAGGGCCGGGGAAGGGCCGGGGAAGGTCCGGGGAAGGGCCGGGGCAGGGCCGGGGACGGGCCGGGGAAGGGCCGGGAAGGGCCGGGGAAGGGCCGGGGAAGGGCCGGGGAAGGGCCGGGGAAGGGCCGGGAAGGGCCTGGGAAGGGCCGGGGAAGGGCCGGGGAAGGGCCGGGGAAGGGGCCGGGGAAGGGCCTGGGAAGGGCCTGGGAAGGGCCGGGGAAGGGCCGGGGAAGGGCCGGGGAAGGGCCTGGGAAGGGCCGGGGAGGCCCGGGGAAGGGCCGGGGAAGGACCGGGGAAGGGCCGGGGAAGGGCCGGGGACGGGTCGGGGAAGGGCCGGGAAGGGGCCGGGGAAGGGCCGGGGAAGGCCGGGGAAGGCCGGGGGAAGGGCCGGGAAGGGCCTGGGAAGGGCCGGGGAAGGGCCGGGGAAGGGCCGGGGAAGGGCCGGGGAAGGCCCGGGGAAGTGCCGGGGAGGGCCCGGGGAATGGCCGGGGAGGGCCCGGGGGCGGGCCCGGGGAGGGCCCGGGGCGGGCCCGGGGGCGGGCACGGGGCGGGCCCGGGGCGGGCCCGGGGCGGGCCCGGGGCGGGCCCGGGACGGGCCCGGGTCGGGCCCGGGGCGGGCCCGGGTCGGGCACCGTTCGGGCCAGTGGCGGGCCCGGGGAGGGCCTGGGCGGGCCCGGGGAGGGCCCGGGGCGGGCCCTGGGTGGGCCCGGGGAAGGCCCGGGGCGGGCCCGGGGAGGGCCCGGGGTGGGCCCGGGGAGGGCCCGGGGCGGGCCCGGGGCGGCCCGGGGAGGGCCCGGGGCGGGGCCCGGGGCGGGCCCGGGGAGGGCCCGGGGCGGGCCCGGGGCGGGCCCGGACGGGCCCGGGGAGGGCCCGGGGAGGGCCCGTGGCGGGCCCGGGGCGGGCCCGGGGCGGGCCCGGTGCGGGCCCCGGGGAGGGCCCGGGGAGGGCCCGGGGAGGGCCTGGGGAAGGGCCGGGGAGGGCCCGGGGAAGGGCCGGGGAGGGCCCGGGGAAGGGCCGGGGAAGGGCCGGGGAAGGACCGGGGAAGGGCCGGGGAAGGGCCGGGGAAGGGCCGGGAAGGGCCGGTGAAGGGCCGGGGAAAGGCCGGGGAAGGGCCTGGGAAGGGCCGGGGAAGGGCCGGGAAGGGCCTGGGAAGGGCCTGGGAAGGGCCGGGGAAGGACGGGGAAGGGCCGGGGAAGGGCCGGGGAAGGTCCGGGGGAGGGCCCGGGGAAGCGCCGGGGAGGGCCCGGGGAATGGCCGGGGAGGGCCCGGGGGCGGACCCGGGGCGGGCCCGGGGCGGGCCCGGGGGCGGGCCCGGGGCGGGCCCGGGGGCCGGGGAAGGGCCGGGGAAGGGCCGGGGAAGGGCCGGGAAGCCCCGGGGAAGCGCCGGGGAGGGCCCGGGGAATGGTCGGGGAGGGCCCGGGGGCGGACCCGGGGCGGGGCCCGGGGCGGGCCGGGGGCGGGCACGGGGGCGGGCCCGGGGCGGGCCCGGGGGCGGGCCCGGGGCGGGCCCGGGGCGGGCCCGGGTCGGGCACCGTTCGGGCCCGTGGCGGGTCCGGGGAGGGCCTGGGGCGGGCCCGGGGAGGGCCCGGGGCGGGCCCGGGTGGGCCGGGGAAGGCCCGGGGCGGGCCCGGGGAGGGCCCGGGGTGGGCCCGGGGAGGGCCCGGGGCGGGCCCGGGGCGGGCCCGGGGAGGGCCCGGGGCGGGCTCGGGGCGGGCCCGGGGCGGGCCCGGGGAGGGCCCGGGGCGGGCCCGCGGCGGCCCGGGGAGGGCCCTGGGCGGGCCCGGGGCGGGCCCGGGGCGGGCCCGGGGAGGGCCCGGGGAGGGCCCGTGGCGGCCCGGGGCGGGCCCGGGGCGGGCCCGGTGCGGGCCCGGGGAGGCCCGGGGAGGGCCCGGGGAGGGCCCGGGGAAGGGCCGGGGAGGGCCCGGGGAAGGGCCGGGGAGGGCCCGGGGAAGGGCCGGGGAAGGGCCGGGGAAGGACCGGGGAAGGGCCGGGGAAGGGGCCGGGGAAGGGCCGGGAAGGGCCGGTGAAGGGCCGGGGAAAGGCCGGGGAAGGGCCTGGGAAGGGCCGGGGAAGGGCCGGGAAGGGCCTGGGAAGGGCCTGGGGAAGGGCCGGGGAAGGGCCGGGGAAGGGCCGGGGAAGGGCCGGGGAGGGCCCGGGGAAGCGCCGGGGAGGGCCCGAGGAATGGCCGGGGAGGGCCCGGGGCGGACCCGGGGCGGGCCCGGGGCGGCCCGGGGGCGGGCCCGGGGCGGGCCCGGGGGCGGGCCCGGGGTGGGCCCAGGGAGGGCCCGGGGAAGGGCCGAGGAGGGCCCGGGGAAGGGCCGAGGAGGGCCCGGGGAAGGGCCGGGGAAGGGCCTGGGAAGGGCCGGGGAAGGACCGGGGAAGGGCCGGGGAAGGGCCGGGAAGGGCCGGGGGAGGGCCGGGAAGGGCAGGGGGAGGGCCGGGGAAGGGCCGGTGAAGGGCCGGGGAAGGGCCGGGGAAGGGCCGGGGAAGGTCCGGGGAAGGGCCGGGGCAGGGCCGGGACGGGCGGGGAAGGGCCGGGAAGGGCCGGGGAAGGGCCGGGGAAGGGCCGGGGACGGGCCGGGGAAGGGCTGGGAAGGGCCTGGGAAGGGCCGGGGAAGGGCCGGGGAAGGGCCGGGGAAGGCCCGGGGAAGCGCCGGGGAGGGCCCGGGGAATGGCCGGGGAGGGCCCGGGGGCGGGCCCGGGGAGGGCCCGGGGCGGGCCCGGGGGCGGGCACGGGGCGGGCCCGGGGCGGGCCCGGGGCGGGCCCGGGGCGGGCCCGGGTCGGGCCCGGGGCGGGCCCGGGTCGGGCACCGTTCGTGCCCGTGGCGGGGCCCGGGGAGGGCCTGGGGCGGGCCCGGGGAGGGCCCGGGGCGGGCCCCGGGTGGGCCCGGGGAAGGCCCGGGGCGGGCCCGGGGAGGGCCCGGGGCGGGCCCGGGGAGGGCCCGGGGCGGGCCCGGGGCGGGCCCGGGGAGGGCCCGGGGCGGGCCCGGGGCGGGCCCGGGGCGGGCCCGGGGAGGCCCGGGGCGGGCCCGGGGCGGGCCCGGGGAGGGCCCGGGGCGGGCCCGGGGCGGGCCCGGGGTGGGCCCGGGGAGGGGCCCGGGGAGGGCCCGTGGCGGGCCCGGGGCGGGCCCGGGGCGGGCCCGGTGCGGGCCCGGGGAGGGCCCGGGGAGGGCCCGGGGAGGGCCCGGGGAAGGGCCGGGGAGGGCCCGGGGAAGGGCCGGGGAGGGCCCGGGGAAGGGCCGGGGAAGGGCCGGGGAAGGACCGGGGAAGGGCCGGGGAAGGGCCGGGGAAGGGCCGGGAAGGGTCGGTGAAGGGGCCGGGGAAAGGCCGGGAAGGGCCTGGGAAGGGCCGGGGAAGGGCCGGGAAGGGCCTGGGAAGGGCCTGGGAAGGGCCGGGGAAGGGCCGGGGAAGGGCCGGGGAAGGGCCGGGGAAGGGCCGGTGGAGGGCCCGGGGAAGCGCCGGGGGGGGCCCGGGGAATGGCCGGGGAGGGCCCGGGGGGCGGACCCGGGCGGGCCCGGGGCGGGCCCGGGGGCGGGCCCGGGGCGGGCCCGGGGGCGGGCCCGGGGTGGGCCCAGGGAGGGCCCGGGGAAGGGCCGAGGAGGGCCCGGGGAAGGCCGAGGAGGGCCCGGGGGAAGGGCCGGGGAAGGGCTGGGAAGGGCCGGGGAAGGACCGGGGAAGGGCCGGGGAAGGGCCGGGGAAGGGCCGGGGGAGGGCCGGGAAGGGCAGGGGGAGGGCCGGGGAAGGGCCGGTGAAGGGCCGGGGAAGGGCCGGGGAAGGGCCGGGGAAGGTCCGGGGGAAGGGCCGGGGCAGGGCCGGGGAAGGGCCGGGGAAGGCCCGGGGAAGGGCCGGGGAAGGCCCGGGGAAGGGCCGGGGAGGGCCCGGGGCGGGCCCGGGGCGGGCCCGGGGCGGGCCCGGGGAGGGACCGGGGCGGGCCCGGGGCGGGCCAGGGGCAGGCCCTGGGAGGGCCCGGGGCGTGCCCGGGGCGGGCCGGGGAGGGCCCGGGGAGGGCCCGGGGAAGGGCCGAGGAGGGCCCGGGGAAGGGCCGAGGAGGGCCCGGGGAAGGGCCGGGGGAAGGGCCTGGGAAGGGCCGGGGAAGGACCGGGGAAGGGCCGGGGAAGGGCCGGGGAAGGGCCGGGGGAGGGCCGGGAAGGGCAGGGGGAGGGCCGGGGAAGGGCCGGTGAAGGGCCGGGGAAGGGCCGGGGAAGGGCCGGGGAAGGTCCGGGGAAGGGCCGGGGCAGGGCCGGGGGACGGGGCCGGGGAAGGGCCGGGAAGGGCCGGGGAAGGGCCGGGGAAGGGCCGGGGGACGGGCCGGGGAAGGGCCGGGAAGGGCCTGGGAAGGGCCGGGGAAGGGCCGGGGAAGGGCCGGGGAAGGGCCGGGGAAGGCCCGGGGAAGCGCCGGGGAGGGCCCGGGGGAATGGCCGGGGAGGGCCCGGGGGCGGGCCCGGGGAGGGCCCGGGGCGGGCCCGGGGGCGGGCACGGGGCGGGCCCGGGGCGGGCCCGGGGCGGGCCCGGGGCGGGCCCGGGTCGGGCCCGGGGCGGGCCCGGGTCGGGCACCGTTCGTGCCCGGTGCGGGCCCGGGGAGGGCCCGGGGAGGGCCCGGGGAGGGCCCGGGGAAGGGCCGGGAGGGCCCGGGGAAGGGCCGGGGAGGGCCCGGGGAAGGGCCGGGGAAGGCCGGGAAGGACCGGGGAAGGGCCGGGGAAGGGCCGGGGAAGGGCCGGGAAGGGTCGGTGAAGGGCCGGGGAAAGGCCGGGGAAGGGCCTGGGAAGGGCCGGGGAAGGGCCGGGAAGGGCCTGGGAAGGGCCTGGGAAGGGCCGGGGAAGGGCCGGGGGAAGGGCCGGGGAAGGGCCGGGGAAGGGCCGGTGAGGGCCCGGGGAAGCGCCGGGGAGGGCCCGGGGAATGGCCGGGGAGGGCCCGGGGGCGGACCCGGGGCGGGCCCGGGGCGGGCCCGGGGGCGGGCCCGGGGCGGGCCCGGGGGCGGGGCCCGGGGTGGGCCCAGGGAGGGCCCGGGGAAGGGCCGAGGACGGCCCGGGGAAGGGCCGAGGAGGGCCCGGGGAAGGGCCGGGAAGGGCCTGGGAAGGGCCGGGGAAGGACCGGGGAAGGGCCGGGGAAGGGCCGGGGAAGGGCCGGGGAGGGCCGGGAAGGGCAGGGGGAGGGCCGGGGAAGGGCCGGTGAAGGGCCGGGGAAGGGCCGGGGAAGGGCCGGGGAAGGTCCGGGGAAGGGCCGGGGCAGGGCCGGGGAAGGGCCGGGGAAGGCCCGGGGAAGGGCCGGGGAAGGCCCGGGGAAGGGCCGGGGAGGGCCCGGGGCGGGCCCGGGGCGGGCCCGGGGCGGGCCCGGGGCGGGCCCGGGGAGGGACCGGGGCGGGCCCGGGGCGGGCCAGGGGCAGGCCCTGGGAGGCCCGGGGCGTGCCCGGGGCGGGCCCGGGGAGGGCCGGGGCATGCCCGGGGCGGGCCCGGGGCGGGCCCAGGGTGGGCCCAGGGCGGGCCCGGGGCGGGCCCGGGGCGGGCCCGGGGCGGGTCCGGGGAGGGCCCGGGGAGGGCCCGGGGCGAGCCCGGGGGCGGGCCCGGGGTGGGCCCGGGGAGGGCCCGGGAAGGGCCGAGGAGGGGCCGGGGAAGGGGACGGGGAAGGGCCTGGGAAGGGCCGGGGGAAGGACCGGGGAAGGGCCGGGGAGAGGGCCGGGGAAGGGCCGGGGGAGGGCCGGGAAGGGCCGGGGGAGGACCCGAAGGGCCGGTGAAGGGCCGGGGAAGGGCCGGGGAAGGGCCGGGGAAGGGCCGGGGCAGGGCCGGGGAAGGGCCGGGGAAGGGCCGGGGAAAGGCCGGGGAAGGCCCGGGGAAGGACCGGGGAAGGCCCGGGGAAGGGCCGGGGAGGGCCTGGGGAATGGCCGGGGAGGACCCGGGGGCGGGCCCGGGGCGGGCCCGGGGTCGAGCCCGGGTCGGGCCCGGGGCGGGCCGGGGCGGGCCCGGGTCGGGCACGGGGCGGGCCCGGGGCGGGCCCGGGGAGGGCCCGGGGCGGGCCCGGGGAGGGCCCGGGGGCGGGCCCCAGGTGGGCCTGGGGAAGGCCCGGGGCGGGCCCGGGAAGGGCCCGGGCCGGGCCCGGGGCGGGCCCGGGGCGGGCCCGGGGAGGGCCCGGGGCGGGCCCGGGGAGGGCCCGGGGCGGGCTCGGGGCGGGCCCGGGGAGGGCCCGGGGCGGGCCCGGGGAGGGCCCGGGGCGGGCCCGGGGCGGGCCCGGGGCGGGCCCGGGGAGGGCCCGGGGCGGGCCCGGGGCGGGCCCGGGGTGGGCCCGGGGAGGGCCCGGGGCGGGCCCGGGGCAGCCCGGGGCGGGCCCGGGGAGGGCCCGGGGCGGGTCCGGGGTGGGCCCGGGGAGGGCCCGGGTTGGGTCCAGGGCGGGCCCGGGGCGGGCCCAGGGCGGGCCCGGGGCGGGCCCGGGGAGGGCCCGGGGAGGGCCGGGGCGGGCCCGGGGAGGGCCCGGGGAGGGCCCTGGGAAGGGCCACGGAGGGCCTGAGGAAGGGCCGGGGAGGGCCCGGGGCGGGCGCGGGGCGGGCCCGGGGCGGGCCCGGGTCGGGCCCGGGGCGGGCCCGGAGCGGGCCCGGTTCAGGCACGGGTCGGACCCGGGGCGGGCCCGGAGCGGGCCCGGGTCGGGCACGGGGCGGGCCGGGGCGGGCCCGGGGAGGGCCCGGGGCGGGCACGGGGCGGGCCCGGGGCGGGCCCCGGGCGGGCCCCGGGCGGGCCCGGGGAAGGCCCGGGGCGGGCCCGGGGAGAGCCCGGGGCGGGCCCGGGGAGGGCCCGGGGGGGGCCCGGGGCGGGCCCGGGGATGGCCCGGGGCGGGCCCGAGGCGGGCCCGGGGAGGGCCCGGGGCGGGCCCGGGGCGGGCCCGGGGCGGGCCCGGGGAGGGCCTGGGGCGGGCCCGGGGCGGGCCCGGGGAGGGGCCCGGGGCGTGCCCGGGGCGGGCCCGGGGCGGGCCCGGGGCGGGCCCGGGGAGGGCCCGGGGCGGGCCCGGGGCGGGCCCGGGGAGGGCCCGGGGAAGGGCCGGGGGAGGGCCCGGGGAAGGGCCGGGGAGGGCCCAGGGAAGGGCCGGGGAAGGGCCGGGGAAGGGCCGGGGAAGGGCCGGGGAGGGCCCGGGGAAGCGCCGGGGAGGGCCCGGGGAATGGCCGGGGAGGGCCCGGGGGCGGGACCGGGGCGGGCCCGGGGGCGGGCCCGGGGCGGGCCCGGGGGCGGGCCCGTGGAGGGCCCTGGGAAGGGCCGTGGAGGGCCTGGGGAAGGGCCGGGGAGGGCCCGGGGAAGGGCCGGTAAAGGGCCGGGGAAGGACCGGGGAAGGGTCGGGGAAGGTCCGAGGAAGGGCCGGGGAAGGGCCGGGAAGGGCAGGGGAAGGCCGGGGAACGGCCGGGTAAAGGCTGGGGAAGGGCCGGGGAAGGGCCGGGAAGGCCCGGGGAAGGGCCGGGAAGGCCCGGGGAAGGGCCGGGGAGGGCCCAGGGAAGCGCCAGGGAGGGCCCGGGGAATGGCCGGGGAGGACCCGGGGGCGGGCCCGGGGCGGGCTCGGGGGCGGGCCCGGGGCGGGCCCGGGGACGGGCCCGGGGGCGGGCCCGGGGCGGGTCCGGGGGCGGGCCCGGGGTGGGCCCGGGGGCGGGCCCGGTGCGGGCCCGGGGGCGGGCCCGGGGGCGGGCCCGGGGGCGGGCCCGGGGGCGGGCCCGGGGGTGGCCCGGGGTGGGCCCGGGGCGTGCCCGGGGCGGGCCCGGGGCGAGCCCGGGGCGGGCCCGGGGCGGGCCCGGGGCGGGCCCGAGTTGGGCCCGAGGCGGGCCCGGGGCGGGCCCGAGGCGGGCCCGGGGCGGGCCCGGGTCGGGCACGGGGCGGGCCCGGGGCGGGCCCGGGGAGGGCCCGGGGCGGGCCCGGGGAGGGCCCGGGGCGGGCCCCGGGTGGGCCCCGGGCGGCCCGGGGAGGGCCCAGGGCGGGCCCGGGGAGGGCCAGGGGCGGGCCCGGGGCGGGCCCGGGGATGGCCCGGGGCGGGCCCGGGGTGGGCCCGGGGAGGGCTCCGGGCGGGCCCGGGGCGGGCCCGGGCGGGCCCGGGGAGGGCCCGGGGCGGGCCCGGGGCGGGCCCGGGGAGGGCCCGGGGCGTGCCCGGGGCGGGCCCGGGGCGTGCCCGGGGCGGGCCCGGGGCGGGCCCTGGGCGGGCCCGGGGAGGGCCCGGGGTGGGCCCGGGGAAGGGCCGGGGAGGGTCCGGGGAAGGGCAGGGGAGGGCCCGGGGAAGGACCGGGGAAGGGCCGGGGAAGGGCCGGGAAGGGCCGTGGAAGGGGCCGGGGAAGGGCCGGGGAAGGGCCGGGGAAGGGCAGGGGAAGGGCAGGGGAGGGCCCGGGGAAGGACGGGGAAGGGCCGGGGAAGGGCCGGGAAGGGCCGTGGAAGGGCCGGGGAAGGGCCGGGGGAAGGGCCGGGGAAGGGCAGGGGAAGGGCCGGGGAGGGCCCGGGGAAGCGCCGGGGAGGGCCCGGGGAATGGCCGGGGAGGGCCCGGGGGCGGGCCCGGGGCGGGCCCGGGGGCGGGCCCGGGGCGGGCCCGGGGGCGGGCCCGGGGGCGGGCCCGGGGCGGGCCCGGGGGCGGGCCCGGTGCGGGCCCGGGGGCGGGCCCGGGGGCGGGCCCGGGGCGGGCCCGGGGGCGGGCCCGGGGGTGGGCCCGGGGTGGGCCCGGGGCATGCCCGGGGCGGGCCCGGGGCGAGCCCGGGGCGGGCCCGGGGCGGGCCCGGGGCGGGCCCGGGTCGGGCCCGGGGCGGGCTCGGGGCGGGCCCGGGGAGGGCCCGGGGCGGGCCCGGGGCGGGCCCGGGGCGGGCCCGGGGCGGGCCCGAGTTGGGCCCGAGGCGGGCCCGGGGCGGGCCCGAGGCGGGCCCGGGGCGGGCCCGGGTCGGGCACGGGGCGGGCCCGGGGCGGGCCCGGGGAGGGCCCGGGGCGGGCCCGGGGAGGGCCCGGGGCGGGCCCCGGGTGGGCCCCGGGCGGGCCCGGGGAGGGCCCAGGGCGGGCCCGGGGAGGGCCATGGGGCGGGCCCGGGGCGGGCCCGGGGATGGCCCGGGGCGGGCCCGGGGCGGGCCCGGGGAGGGCTCCGGGCGGGCCCGGGGCGGGCCCGGGGCGGGCCCGGGGAGGGCCTGGGGCGGGCCCGGGGCGGGCCCGGGGAGGGCCCGGGGCGTGCCCGGGGCGGGCCCGGGGCGTGCCATGGGCGGGCCCGGGGAGGGCCCGGGGTGGGCCCGGGGAAGGGCCGGGGAGGGTCCGGGGAAGGGCAGGGGAGGGGCCCGGGGAAGGACCGGGGAAAGGGCCGGGGAAGGGCCGGGAAGGGCCGTGGAAGGGCCGGGGAAGGGCCGGGGAAGGGCCGGGGAAGGGCAGGGGAAGGGCCGGGGAGGGCCCGGGGAAGGACCGGGGAAGGGCCGGGGAAGGGCCGGGAAGGGCCGTGGAAGGGCCGGGGAAGGGCCGGGGGAAGGGCCGGGGAAGGGCAGGGGAAGGGCCGGGGAGGGCCCGGGGAAGCGCCGGGGAGGGCCCGGGGAATGGCCGGGGAGGGCCCGGGGGCGGGCCCGGGGCGGGCCCGGGGGCGGGCCCGGGGGCGGGCCCGGGGCGGGCCCGGGGGCGGGCCCGGGGCGGGCCCGGGGCGGGCCCGGGGCGGGCCTGGGGCGGGCCCGGGGCGGGCCCGGGGCGGGCCCGGGGAGGGCCCGGGGCGAGCCCGGGGCGGGCCGGGGCGGGCCCGGGGCGGGCCCGGGGAGGGCCCGGGGCAGGCCCGGGGCGGGCCGGGGCGGGCCCGGGGCGGGCCCGGGGAGGGCCCGCGGAAGGGCCGGGGAGGGCCCGGGGAAGGGCCGAGGAGGGCCCGGGGAAGGGCCGGGGAAGGGCCGGGGAAGGGCCGGGAAGGGCCGGCGGAGTGCCGGGGAAGGGACGGGGAAGGGCCGGGGAAGGGCCGGGGAAGGGCCGGGGAAGGGCCGGGGAAGGCCCGGGGAAGGGCCGGGGAAGTCCTGGGGAAGGGCCGAGGAAGGCCCGGGGAAGGGCCGGGGAGGGCCCGGGGAAGGGCCGGGGAGGGCCCGGGGAAGGGCCGGGGAGGGCCCGGGGAATGGCCGGGGAGGGCCCGGGGGCAGGCCTGGGGCGGGCCCGGGGGCGGGCCCGGGTCGGGCCCGGGTCGGGCCCGGGGCGGGCCCGTGGCGGGCCCGGGTCGGGCACGGGGCCGGCCCGGGGCGAGCACGGGGCCGGCCCGGGGCGGGCCCGGGGAGGGCCCGGGGCGGGCCCGGGGCGGGCCCGGGGCGGGCCCGGGGCGGGCCCGGGGAGGGCCCGGGGCGTGCCCGGGGCGGGCCCGGGGCGGGCCCTGGGCGGGCCCGGGGAGGGCCCGGGGATGGCCCGGGGAAGGGCCGGGGAGGGCCCGGGGAAGGGCCGGAGAGGGCCCGGGGAAGGGCCGGGGAGGGCCCGGGGAAGGACCGGGGAAGGGCCGGGGAAGGGCCGGGAAGGGCCGTGGAAGGGCCGGGGAAGGGCCGGGGAAGGGCCGGGGAAGGGTCGGGAAGGGCCGGGGAAGGGCCGGGGAAGGGCCGGGGAAGGGCCGAGGAATGGCCGGGGAGGGCCCGGGGAAGCGCCGGGGAGGGCCCGGGGAATGGCCGGGGAGGGCCCGGGGGCGGGCCCGGGGCGGGCCCGGGAGCGGGCCCAGGGCGGGCCCGGGGGCGGGCCCGGGGCGGGCCCGGGGCGGGCCCGGGGAGGGCCCGGGGCGGGCCCGGGGCGGGCCCGGGTCGGGCACGGTGCGGGCCCGGGGCGGGCCCGGGGCGGGCCCGGGGAGGGCCCGGGGCGGGCCCGGGGAGGGCCCGGGGCGGGCCCCGGGTGGGCCCGGGGAAGGCCCGGGGCGGGCCCGGGGAGGGCCTGGATGCAGGCCCGGGGAGGGCCCGGGGCGGGCCCGGGGCGGGCCCGGGGAAGGCTCGGGGCGGGCCCGGGGAGGGCCCGGGGCGGGCCCGGGGCGGGGCCGGGGCAGGCCCGGGGAGGGCCCGGGGCGAGCCCGGGGCGGGCCCGGGGAGGGCCCGGGGCGGGCCCGGGGCGGGCCCGGGGAGTGCCCGGGGAGGGCCCGGGGAGGGCCCGGGGAAGGGCCGGGGAGGGACCGGGGAAGGGCCAGGAAGGGCCGGGGAAGTGCCGGGGAAGGGCCAGGGAAGGGCCGGGGAAGGGCCGGGGAAGGGCCGGAAAGTGCCTGGGAAGGGCCGGGGAAGGGCCGGGGAAGGGCCGGGGAAGGACCGGGGAAGGGCCGGTGAAGGGCCGGGGACGGGACGGGGAAGGGCCGGGAACGGCCGGGGAAAGGCCGGGGAAGGGCCGGGGAAGGGCCGGGAAGGGCCTGGGAAGGGCCTGGGAAGGGCCGGGGAAGGGCCGGGGAAGGGCCGGGGAAGGGCCGGGAAGGGCCTGGGAAGGGCCGGGGAGGGCCCGGGGAAGGGCCGGGGAAGGGCCGGGGAAGGACCGGGGAAGGGCCGGGGAAGGGCCGGGGACGGGCCGGGGAAGGGCCGGGAAGGGCTGGGGAAGGGTCGGGGAAGGGCCGGGGAAGGGCCGGGGAAGGGCTGGTAAGGGCCTTGGAAGGGCCGGGGAAGGGCCGGGGAAGGGCCGGAGAAGGGCCGGGGAAGGGCCGGGGAGGGCCCGGGGAAGCGCCGGGGAGGGCCCGGGGAATGGCCGGGGAGGGCCCGGGGGCGGGCCCGGGGAGGGCCCGGGGAGGGCCCGGGGCGGGTCCGGGGCGGGCCCGGGGCGGGCCCGGGGAGGGCCCGGGGAGGGCCCGGGGAGGGCCCGGGGAAGGGCCGGGGAGGGCTCGGAGAAGGGCAAGGGAGGGCCCGGGGAAGGGCCGGGGAAGGGCCGGGGAAGGACCGGGGAAGGGCCGGGGAAGGGCCGGGGAAGGGCCGGGAAGGGCCGGTGAAGAGCCGGGGAAGGGCCGGGGAAGGGCCTGGGAAGGGCCGGGGAAGGGCCGGGAAGGGCCGGGGAAGGGCCGGGGAAGGGCCGGGGAAGGGCCGGGGAAGGTCCGGGGAGGGCCCGGGGAAGCGCCGGGGAGGGCCCGGGGAATGGCCGGGGAGGGCCCGGGGGCGGGCCCGGGGCGGGCCCGGGGGCGGGCCCGGGGCGGGCCCAGGGCGGGCCCGGGGCGGGCCCGGGGCGGGCCCGGGGAGGGCCCGGGGAGGGCCCGGGGAGGGCCCGGGGAAGGGCCGGGGAGGGCCCGGGGAAGGGCAGGGGAGGGCCCGGGGAAGGGCCGGGGAAGGGCCGGGGAAGGACCGGGGAAGGGCCGGGGAAGGGCCGGGGAAGGGCCGGGAAGGGCCGGTGAAGGGCCGGGGAAGGGCCGGGGAAGGGCCTGGGAAGGGCCGGGGAAGGGCCGGGAAGGGCCGGGGAAGGGCCGGGGAAGGGCCGGGGAAGGGCCGGGGAAGGGCCGGGGAGGGCCCAGGGAAGCGCTGGGGAGGGCCGGGGAATGGCCGGGGAGGGCCCGGGGGCGGGCCCGGGGCGGGCCCGGGGGCGGGCACGGGGCGGGCCCGGGGGCGGGCCCGGGGCGGGCCCAGGGCGGGCCCGGGGGCGGGCCCGGGGCGGGCCAGGGGGCGGGCCCGAAGCGGGCCCGGGGGCGGGCCCGGGGCGGGCCCGGGGGCGGGCCCGGGGCGGGCCCGGGGGCGGGCCCGTGGCGGGCCCGGGGGCGGGCCCGGGGGCGGGCCCGGGGCGGGCCCGGGGAGGGCCCGGGGGCGGGCCCGGGGCGGGCCCGGGGCAGGCCGGGGGCGGGACCGGGGCGGGCCCGGGGAGGGCCCGTGGCGGGCCCGGGGCGGGCCCGGGGCGGGCCCGGGGCAGGCCGGGGGCGGGCCCGGGGCGGGCCCGGGGAGGGCCCGGGGCGGGCCCGGAGCGGGCCCGGGGCGGGCCCGGGTCGGGCCCGGGGCGGGCCCGGGGCAGGCCCGGGTCGGGCCAGGGGCGGGCCCGGGGCGGGCCCGTGTCGGGCACGGGGCGGGCCCGGGGCGGGCCCGGGGAGGGCCCGGGGCGGGCCCGGGGAGGGCCCGGGGCGGGCCCGGGGCGGGCCCGGGGCGGGCCCGGGGCGGGCCAGGGGCGGGCCTGGGGAGGGCCCGGGGCGTGCCCGGGGCGGGCCCGGGGAGGGCCCGGGGCGGGCACGGGGCGGGCCCGGGGCGGGCCCGGGGCGGGTCCGGGGAGGGCCCGTGGAGGGCCCGGGGAAGGGCCGGGGAGGGCCCGGGGAAGGGCCGGGGAAGGGCCGGGGAAGGACCGGGGAAGGGCCGGGGAAGGGCCGGGGACGGGCCGGGGAAGGGCCGGGGAAGGGCCGGGGAAGGGCCGTTGAAGGGCCGGGGAAGGGCCGGGGAAGGGCCGGGGAAGGGCCGGGAAGGGCCTGGGAAGGGCCAGGGAAGGGCCGGGGAAGGGCCGGGGGAAGGGCCGGGGAAGGGCCGGGGAAGGGCTGGGGAGGGCCCGGGGAAGCGCCGGGGAGGGCCCGGGGAATGGCCGGGGAGTGCCCGGGGGCGGGCCCGGGGCGGGCCCGGGGAGGGCCCGAGTCGGGCCCGGGGCGGGCCCGGGGCGGGCCCGGGGCGGGCCCGGGGCGGGCCCGGGGAGGGCCCGGGGCGGGCCCGGGGCGGGCCCGGGGCGGGCCCGGGGCGGGCCCGGGGCGGGCCCGGGGAGGGCCCGGGGCGGGCCCGGGGCGGGCCCGGGGCGGGCCCGGGGATGGCCCGGGGCGGGCCCGGAGCGGGCCCGGGGAGGGCCCGGGGCGGGCCCGGGGCGGGCCCGGGGCGGGCCCGGGGAGGGCCCGGGGAGGGCCCGGGGCGGGCCCGGGGCGGGCCCGGGGCGGGCCCAGGGAGGGCCCGGGGAGGGCCCGGGGAGGGCCCGGGGAAGGGCCGGGGAGGGCCCGGGAGGGCCCGGGGAGGGCCCCGGGGAAGGGCCGGGGAGGGCCCGGGGAAGGGCTGGGGAGGGCCCGGGGAAGGGCCGGGGAAGGACCGGGGAAGGGCCGGGGAAGGGCCGGGGACGGGCCGGGGAAGGGCAGGGGAAGGGCCGGGGAAGGGCCGGGGAAGGGCCGGGGAAGGGCCAGGGAAGCGCCGGGGAGGGCCCGGGGAAGCGCCGGGGAGGGCCCGGGGAATGGCCGGGGAGTGCCCGGGGGCGGGCCCGGGGTGGGCCCGGGGCGGGCCCGGGGGCGGGCCCGGGGCGGGCCCGAGGCGGGTCCGGGGCGGGCCCGGGTCGGGCCCGGGGCGGGCCCGGGGCGGGCCCGGGGCGGGCCCGGGGCGGGCCCGGGGAGGGCCCGGGGCGGGCCCGGGGCGGGCCCGGGGCGGGCCCGGGTCGGGCCCGTGGCGGGCCCGGGTCGGGCACGGGGCGGGCCCGGGGCGGGCCCGGGGCGGGCCCGGGGAGGGCCCGGGGCGGGCCCGGGGAGGGCCCAGGGCGGGCCCCGGGTGGGCCCGGGGAAGGCCCGGGGCGGGCCCGGGGAGGGCCCGGAGGCAGGCCCGGGGAGGGCCCGGGGCGGGCCCGGGGCGGGCCGGAGAGGGCCCGGGGCGGGCCCGGGGAGGGCCCGGGGCGGGCCCGGGGCGGGGCCGGGGCGGGCCCGGGGAGGGCCCGGGGCGGGCCCGGGGCAGGCCCGGGGAGGGCCCGGGGCGGGCCCGGGGAGGGCCCGGGGCGAGCCCGGGGCAGGCCCGGGGAGGGCCCGTGGCGGGCCCGGGGAGGGCCTGGGGCGGGCCCGGGGAGGGCCCGGGGCGGGCCCCGGGTGGGCCCGGGGAAGGCCCGGGGCGGGCCCGGGGAGGGCACGGGGCGGGCCCGGAGAGGGCCCGGGGCGGGCCCGGGGCGGGCCCGGGGAGGGCCCGGGGCGGGCCCGGGGAGGGCCCGGGGCGGGCCCGGGGCGGGCCCGGAGCGGGCCCGGGGATGGCCCGGGGCGGGCCCGGGGCGGGCCCGGGGAGGGCCCGGGGCGGGCCCGGGGGCGGGCCCGGGGCGGGCCCGGGTCGGGCCCGGGGCGGGCCCGGGGCGGGCCCGGGGCGGGCCCGGGGCGGGCCCGGGGAGGGCCCGGGGCGGGCCCGGGGCGGGCCCGGGGCGGGCCCGGGGCGGGCCCGGGTCGGGCCCGGGTCGGGCACGGGGCGGGCCCGGGGCGGGCCCGGGGCGGGCCCGGGGAGGGCCCGGGGCGGGCCCGGGGAGGGCCCGGGGCGGGCCCCGGGTGGGCCCGGGGAAGGCCCGGGGCGGGCCCGGGGAGGGCCCGGAGGCAGGCCCGGAGAGGGCCCGGGGCGGGCCCGGGGCGGGCCCGGGGAGGGCCCGGAGGCAGGCCCGGAGAGGGCCCGGGGCGGGCCCGGGGCGGGCCCGGGGAGGGCCCGGGGCAGGCCCGGGGAGGGCCCGGGGCGGGCCCGGGGCGGGGCCGGGGCGGGCCCGGGGAGGGCCCGGGGCGGGCCCGGGGCGGGCCTGGGGAGGGCCCGGGGCGGGCCCGGGGCGGGCCCGGGGAGGGCCCGGGGAGGGCCCGGGGCGGGCCCGGGGCGGGCCCGGGGCGGGCCCGGGGAGTGCCCGGGGAAGGGCCGGGGAGGGCCCGGGGAAGGGCCGGGGAGGGCCCGGGGAAGGGCCGGGGAAGGGCCGGGGAAGGACCGGGGAAGGGCCGGGAAGGGCCGGGGAAGTGCCGGGGAAGGGCCAGGGAAGGGCCGGGGAAGGGCCGGGGAAGGGCCGGGAAGGGCCTGGGAAGGGCAGGGGAAGGGCCGGGGAAGGGCCGGGGAAGGGCCGGGGAAGGACTGGGGAAGGGCCGGGGAAGGGCCGGGGACGGGACGGGGAAGGGCCGGGAAGGGCCGGGGAAGGGCCGGGGAATGGCCGGGGAAGGGCCGGGGAAGGGCCGGGAAGGGCCTGGGAAGGGCCTGGGAAGGGCCGGGGAAGGGCCGGGGAAGGGCCGGGGAAGGGCCGGGGAAGGGCCTGGGAAGGGCCGGGGAGGGCCCGGGGAAGGGCCGGGGAAGGGCCGGGGAAGGACCGGGGAAGGGCCGGGGAAGGGCCGGGGACGGGCCGGGGAAGGGCCGGGGAAGGGCCGGGGAAGGGCCGGGGAAGGGCCGGGGAAGGGCCGGGAAGGGCCTGGGAAGGGCCGGGGAAGGGCCGGGGAAGGGCCGGGGAAGGGCCGGGGAAGGCCCGGGGAAGTGCCGGGGAGGGCCCGGGGAATGGCCGGGGAGGGCCCGGGGGCGGGCCCGGGTCGGGCACCGTTCGGGCCCGTGGCGGGCCCGGGGAGGGCCTGGGGCGGGCCCGGGGAGGGCCCGGGGCGGGCCCTGGGTGGGCCCGGGGAAGGCCCGGGGCGGGCCCGGGGAGGGCCCGGGGTGGGCCCGGGGAGGGCCCGGGGCGGGCCCGGGGCGGGCCCGGGGAGGGCCCGGGGCTGGCCCGGGGCGGGCCCGGGGCGGGCCCGGGGAGGGCCCGGGGAGGGCCCGGGGAAGGGCCGGGGAGGGCCCGGGGAAGGGCCGGGGAGGGCCCGGGGAAGGGCCGGGGAAGGGCCGGGGAAGGATCGGGGAAGGGCTGGGGAAGGGCCGGGGAAGGGCCGGGAAGGGCCGGTGAAGGGCCGGGGAAAGGCCGGGGAAGGGCCTGGGAAGGGCCGGGGAAGGGCCGGGAAGGGCCTGGGAAGGGCCTGGGAAGGGCCGGGGAAGGGCCGGGGAAGGGCCGGGGAAGGGCCGGGGAAGGGCCGGGGAGGGCCCGGGGAAGCGCCGGGGAGGGCCCGGGGAATGGCCGGGGAGGGCCCGGGGCGGACCCGGGGCGGGCCCGGGGCGGGCCCGGGGGCGGGCCCGGGGCGGGCCCGGGGGCGGGCCCGGGGTGGGCCCAGGGAGGGCCCGGTGAAGGGCCGAGGAGGGCCCGGGGAAGGGCCGAGGAGGGCCCGGGGAAGGGCCGGGGAAGGGCCTGGGAAGGGCCGGGGAAGGACCGGGGAAGGGCCGGGGAAGGGCCGGGGAAGGGCCGGGGGAGGGCCGGGAAGGGCAGGGGGAGGGCCGGGAAAGGGCCGGTGAAGGGCCGGGGAAGGGCCGGGGAAGGGCCGGGGAAGGTCCGGGGAAGGGCCGGGGCAGGGCCGGGGAAGGGCCGGGAAGGGCCTGGGAAGGGCCGGGGAAGGGCCGGGGAAGGGCCGGGGAAGGGCCGGGAAGGGCCTGGGAAGGGCCTGGGAAGGGCCGGGGAAGGGCCGGCGAAGGGCCGGGGAAGGGCCTGGGAAGGGCCGGGGAGGGCCCGGGGAAGGGCCGGGGAAGGGCCGGGGAAGGACCGGGGAAGGGCCGGGGAAGGGCCGGGGACGGGCCGGGGAAGGGCCGGGAAGGGCCGGGGAAGGGCCGGGGAAGGGCCGGGGAAGGGCCGGGGAAGGGCCGGGAAGGGCCTGGGAAGGGCCGGGGAAGGGCCGGGGAAGGGCCGGGGAAGGGCCGGGGAAGGCCCGGGGAAGTGCCGGGGAGGGCCCGGGGAATGGCCGGGGAGGGCCCGGGGGCGGGCCCGGGGAGGGCCCGGGGCGGGCCCGGGGGCGGGCACGGGGCGGGCCCGGGGCGGGCCCGGGGCGGGCCCGGGTCGGGCCCGGGGCGGGCCCGGGTCGGGCACCGTTCGGGCCAGTGGCGGGCCCGGGGAGGGCCTGGGGCGGGCCCGGGGAGGGCCCGGGGCGGGCCCTGGGTGGGCCCGGGGAAGGCCCGGGGCGGGCCCGGGGAGGGCCCGGGGTGGGCCCGGGGAGGGCCCGGGGCGGGCCCGGGGCGGGCCCGGGGAGGGCCCGGGGCGGGCCCGGGGCGGGCCCGGGGCGGGCCCGGGGAGGGCCCGGGGCGGGCCCGGGGCGGGCCCGGGGAGGGCCCGGGGCGGGCCCGGGGCGGGCCCGGGACGGGCCCGGGGAGGGCCCGGGGAGGGCCCGTGGCGGGCCCGGGGCGGGCCCGGGGCGGGCCCGGTGCGGGCCCGGGGAGGGCCCGGGGAGGGCCCGGGGAGGGCCCGGGGAAGGGCCGGGGAGGGCCCGGGGAAGGCCCGGGGAGGGCCCGGGGAAGGGCCGGGGAAGGGCCGGGGAAGGACCGGGGAAGGGCTGGGGACGGGCCGGGGAAGGGCCGGGAAGGGCCGGTGAAGGGCCGGGGAAAGGCCGGGGAAGGGCCTGGGAAGGGCCGGGGAAGGGCCGGGAAGGGCCTGGGAAGGGCCTGGGAAGGGCCGGGGAAGGACGGGGAAGGGCCGGGGAAGGGCCGGGGAAGGGCCGGGGAGGGCCCGGGGAAGCGCCGGGGAGGGCCCGGGGAATGGCCGGGGAGGGCCCGGGGGCGGACCCGGGGCGGGCCCGGGGCGGGCCCGGGGGCGGGCCCGGGGCGGGCCCGGGGGCCGGGGAAGGGCCGGGGAAGGGCCGGGGAAGGGCCGGGGAAGGCCCGGGGAAGCGCCGGGGAGGGCCCGGGGAATGGCCGGGGAGGGCCCGGGGGCGGGCCCGGGGAGGGCCCGGGGCGGGCCCGGGGGCGGGCACGGGGCGGGCCCGGGGCGGGCCCGGGGCGGGCCCGGGGCGGGCCCGGGGCGGGCCCGGGGAGGGCCCGGGGCGGGCCCGTGGGCGGGCACGGGGCGGGCCCGGGGCGGGCCCGGGGCGGGCCCGGGGCGGGCCCGGGGAGGGCCCGGGGCGGGCCCGGGGCGGGCCCGGGGAGGGCCCGGGGCGGGCCCGCGGCGGGCCCGGGTCGGGCCCGGGGAGGGCCCGGGGCGGGCCCGGGGCGGGCCCGGGGCGGGCCCGGGGAGTGCCCGGGGAAGGGCCGGGGAGGGCCCGGGGAAGGGCCGGGGAGGGCCCGGGGAAGGGCCGGGGAAGGGCCGGGGAAGGACCGGGGAAGGGCCGGGAAGGGCCGGGGAAGTGCCGGGGAAGGGCCAGGGAAGGGCCGGGGAAGGGCCGGGGAAGGGCCGGGAAGGGCCTGGGAAGGGCAGGGGAAGGGCCGGGGAAGGGCCGGGGAAGGGCCGGGGAAGGACTGGGGAAGGGCCGGGGAAGGGCCGGGGACGGGACGGGGAAGGGCCGGGAAGGGCCGGGGAAGGGCCGGGGAATGGCCGGGTAAGGGCCGGGGAAGGGCCGGGAAGGGCCTGGGAAGGGCCTGGGAAGGGCCGGGGAAGGGCCGGGGAAGGGCCGGGGAAGGGCCGGGGAAGGGCCTGGGAAGGGCCGGGGAGGGCCCGGGGAAGGGCCGGGGAAGGGCCGGGGAAGGACCGGGGAAGGGCCGGGGAAGGGCCGGGGATGGGCCGGGGAAGGGCCGGGAAGGGCCGGGGAAGGGCCGGGGAAGGGCCGGGGAAGGGCCGGGAAGGGCCTGGGAAGGGCCGGGGAAGGGCCGGGGAAGGGCCGGGGAAGGGCCGGGGAAGGCCCGGGGAAGTGCCGGGGAGGGCCCGGGGAATGGACGGGGAGGGCCCGGGGGCGGGCCCGGGTCCGGCACCGTTCGGGCCCGTGGCGGGCCCGGGGAGGGCCTGGGGCGGGCCCGGGGAGGGCCCGGGGCGGGCCCTGGGTGGGCCCGGGGAAGGCCCGGGGCGGGCCCGGGGAGGGCCCGGGGTGGGCCCGGGGAGGGCCCGGGGCGGGCCCGGGGCGGGCCCGGGGAGGGCCCGGGGCGGGCCCGGGGCGGGCCCGGGGCGGGCCCGGGGAGGGCCCGGGGAGGGCCCGGGGAAGGGCGGGGAGGGCCCGGGGAAGGGCCGGGGAGGGCCCGGGGAAGGGCCGGGGAAGGGCCGGGGAAGGACCGGGGAAGGGCCGGGGAAGGGCCGGGGAAGGGCCGGGAAGGGCCGGTGAAGGGCCGGGGAAAGGCCGGGGAAGGGCCTGGGAAGGGCCGGGGAAGGGCCGGGAAGGGCCTGGGAAGGGCCTGGGAAGGGCCGGGGAAGGGCCGGGGAAGGGCCGGGGAAGGGCCGGGGAGGGCCCGGGGAAGCGCCGGGGAGGGCCCGGGGAATGGCCGGGGAGGGCCCGGGGGCGGACCCGGGGCGGGCCCGGGGCGGGCCCGGGGGCGGGCCCGGGGCGGGCCCGGGGGCGGGCCCGGGGTGGGCCCAGGGAGGGCCCGGTGAAGGGCCGAGGAGGGCCCGGGGAAGGGCCGAGGAGGGCCCGGGGAAGGGCTGGGGAAGGGCCTGGGAAGGGCCGGGGAAGGACCAGGGAAGGGCCGGGGAAGGGCCGGGGAAGGGCCGGGGGAGGGCCGGGAAGGGCAGGGGGAGGGCCGGGGAAGGGCCGGTGAAGGGCCGGGGAAGGGCCGGGGAAGGGCCGGGGAAGGTCCGGGGAAGGGCCGGGGCAGGGCCGGGGACGGGCCGGGGAAGGGCCGGGAAGGGCCGGGGAAGGGCCGGGGAAGGGCCGGGGAAGGGCCGGGGAAGGGCCGGGAAGGGCCTGGGAAGGGCCGGGGAAGGGCCGGGGAAGGGCCGGGGAAGGGCCGGGAAGGGCCTGGGAAGGGCCTGGGAAGGGCCGGGGAAGGGCCGGGGACGGGCCGGGGAAGGGCCTGGGAAGGGCCGGGGAGGGCCCGGGGAAGGGCCGGGGAAGGGCCGGGGAAGGACCGGGGAAGGGCCGGGGAAGGGCCGGGAAGGGCCGGGGAAGGGCCGGGGAAGGGCCGGGGAAGGGCCGGGGAAGGGCCGGGAAGGGCCTGGGAAGGGCCGGGGAAGGGCCGGGGAAGGGCCGGGGAAGGGCCGGGGAAGGCCCGGGGAAGTGCCGGGGAGGGCCCGGGGAATGGCCGGGGAGGGCCCGGGGGCGGGCCCGGGGAGGGCCCGGGGCGGGCCCGGGGGCGGGCACGGGGCGGGCCCGGGGCGGGCCCGGGGCGGGCCCGGGGCGGGCCCGGGGCGGGCCCGGGTCGGGCCCGGGGCGGGCCCGGGTCGGGCACCGTTCGGGCCAGTGGCGGGCCCGGGGAAGGCCTGGGGCGGGCCCGGGGAGGGCCCGGGGCGGGCCCTGGGTGGGCCCGGGGAAGGCCCGGGGCGGGCCCGGGGAGGGCCCGGGGTGGGCCCGGGGAGGGCCCGGGGCGGGCCCGGGGCGGGCCCGGGGAGGGCCCGGGGCGGGCCCGGGGCGGGCCCGGGGCGGGCCCGGGGAGGGCCCGGGGCGGGCCCGGGGCGGGCCCGGGGAGGGCCCGGGGCGGGCCCGGGGCGGGCCCGGGACGGGCCCGGGGAGGGCCCGGGGAGGGCCCGTGGCGGGCCCGGGGCGGGCCCGGGGCGGGCCCGGTGCGGGCCCGGGGAGGGCCCGGGGAGGGCCCGGGGAGGGCCCGGGGAAGGGCCGGGGAGGGCCCGGGGAAGGGCCGGGGAGGGCCCGGGGAAGGGCCGGGGAAGGGCCGGGGAAGGACCGGGGAAGGGCCGGGGAAGGGCCGGGGAAGGGCCGGGAAGGGCCGGTGAAGGGCCGGGGAAAGGCCGGGGAAGGGCCTGGGAAGGGCCGGGGAAGGGCCGGGAAGGGCCTGGGAAGGGCCTGGGAAGGGCCGGGGAAGGACGGGGAAGGGCCGGGGAAGGGCCGGGGAAGGGCCGGGGAGGGGCCGGGGAAGCGCCGGGGAGGGCCCGGGGAATGGCCGGGGAGGGCCCGGGGGCGGACCCGGGGCGGGCCCGGGGCGGGCCCGGGGGCGGGCCCGGGGCGGGCCCGGGGGCCGGGGAAGGGCCGGGGAAGGGCCGGGGAAGGGCCGGGGAAGGCCCGGGGAAGCGCCGGGGAGGGCCCGGGGAATGGCCGGGGAGTGCCCGGGGGCGGGCCCGGGGAGGGCCCGGGGCGGGCCCGGGGGCGGGCACGGGGCGGGCCCGGGGCGGGCCCGGGGCGGGCCCGGGGCGGGCCCGGGGCGGGCCCGGGTCGGGCCCGGGGCGGGCCCGGGTCGGGCACCGTTCGGGCCCGTGGCGGGCCCGGGGAGGGCCTGGGGCGGGCCCGGGGAGGGCCCGGGGCGGGCCCCGGGTGGGCCCGGGGAAGGCCCGGGGCGGGCCCGGGGAGGGCCCGGGGTGGGCCCGGGGAGGGCCCGGGGCGGGCCCGCGGCGGGCCCGGGGAGGGCCCGGGGCGGGCCCGGGGCGGGCCCGGGGCGGGCCTGGGGAGGGCCCGGGGCGGGCCCGGGGCGGGCCCGGGGAGGGCCCTGGGCGGGCCCGGGGCGGGCCCGGGGCGGGCCCGGGGAGGGCCCGGGGAGGGCCCGTGGCGGGCCCGGGGCGGGCCCGGGGCGGGCCCGGTGCGGGCCCGGGGAGGGCCCGGGGAGGGCCCGGGGAGGGCCCGGGGAAGGGCCGGGGAGGGCCCGGGGAAGGGCCGGGGAGGGCCCGGGGAAGGGCCGGGGAAGGGCCGGGGAAGGACCGGGGAAGGGCCGGGGAAGGGCCGGGGAAGGGCCGGGAAGGGCCGGTGAAGGGCCGGGGAAAGGCCGGGGAAGGGCCTGGGAAGGGCCGGGGAAGGGCCGGGAAGGGCCTGGGAAGGGCCTGGGAAGGGCCGGGGAAGGGCCAGGGAAGGGCCGGGGAAGGGCCGGGGAGGGCCCGGGGAAGCGCCGGGGAGGGCCCGGGGAATGGTCGGGGAGGGCCCGGGGGCGGACCCGGGGCGGGCCCGGGGCGGGCCCGGGGGCGGGCCCGGGGCGGTCCCGGGGGCGGGCCCGGGGTGGGCCCAGGGAGGGCCCGGGGAAGGGCCGAGGAGGGCCCGGGGAAGGGCCGAGGAGGGCCCGGGGAAGGGCCGGGGGAGGGCCGGGAAGGGCAGGGGGAGGGCCGGGGAAGGGCCGGTGAAGGGCCGGGGAAGGGCCGGGGGAGGGCCGGGAAGGTCAGGGGGAGGGCCGGGGAAGGGCCGGTGAAGGGCCGGGGAAGGGCCGGGGAAGGGCCGGGGAAGGTCCGGGGAAGGGCCGGGGCAGGGCCGGGGACGGGCCGGGGAAGGGCCGGGAAGGGCCGGGGAAGGGCCGGGGAAGGGCCGGGGAAGGGCCGGGGAAGGGCCGGGAAGGGCCTGGGAAGGGCCGGGGAAGGGCCGGGGAAGGGCCGGGGAAGGGCCGGGGAAGGCCCGGGGAAGCGCCGGGGAGGGCCCGGGGAATGGCCGGGGAGGGCCTGGGAAGGGCCTGGGAAGGGCCGGGGAAGGGCCAGGGAAGGGCCGGGGAAGGGCCGGGGAGGGCCCGGGGAAGCGCCGGGGAGGGCCCGGGGAATGGTCGGGGAGGGCCCGGGGGCGGACCCGGGGCGGGCCCGGGGCGGGCCCGGGGGCGGGCCCGGGGCGGGCCCGGGGGCGGGCCCGGGGTGGGCCCAGGGAGGGCCCGGGGAAGGGCCGAGGAGGGCCCGGGGAAGGGCCGAGGAGGGCCCGGGGAAGGGCCGGGGGAGGGCCGGGAAGGGCAGGGGGAGGGCCGGGGAAGGGCCGGTGAAGGGCCGGGGAAGGGCCGGGGGAGGGCCGGGAAGGGCAGGGGGAGGGCCGGGGAAGGGCCGGTGAAGGGCCGGGGAAGGGCCGGGGAAGGGCCGGGGAAGGTCCGGGGAAGGGCCGGGGCAGGGCCGGGGACGGGCCGGGGAAGGGCCGGGAAGGGCCGGGGAAGGGCCGGGGAAGGGCCGGGGAAGGGCCGGGGAAGGGCCGGGAAGGGCCTGGGAAGGGCCGGGGAAGGGCCGGGGAAGGGCCGGGGAAGGGCCGGGGAAGGCCCGGGGAAGCGCCGGGGAGGGCCCGGGGAATGGCCGGGGAGGGCCCGGGGGCGGGCCCGGGGAGGGCCCGGGGCGGGCCCGGGGGCGGGCACGGGGCGGGCCCGGGGCGGGCCCGGGGCGGGCCCGGGGCGGGCCCGGGGCGGGCCCGGGTCGGGCCCGGGGCGGGCCCGGGTCGGGCACCGTTCGGGCCCGTGGCGGGCCCGGGGAGGGCCTGGGGCGGGCCCGGGGAGGGCCCGGGGCGGGCCCCGGGTGGGCCCGGGGAAGGCCCGGGGCGGGCCCGGGGAGGGCCCGGGGTGGGCCCGGGGAGGGCCCGGGGCGGGCCCGGGGCGGGCCCGGGGAGGGCCCGGGGCGGGCCCGGGGCGGGCCCGGGGCGGGCCCGGGCAGGGCCCGGGGCGGGCCCGGGGCGGGCCCGGGGAGGGCCCGGGGCGGGCCCGGGGCGGGCCCGGGGTGGGCCCGGGGAGGGCCCGGGGAGGGCCCGTGGCGGGCCCGGGGCGGGCCCGGGGCGGGCCCGGTGCGGGCCCGGGGAGGGCCCGGGGAGGGCCCGGGGAGGGCCCGGGGAAGGGCCGGGGAGGGCCCGGGGAAGGGCCGGGGAGGGCCCGGGGAAGGGCCGGGGAAGGGCCGGGGAAGGACCGGGGAAGGGCCGGGGAAGGGCCGGGGAAGGGCCGGGAAGGGTCGGTGAAGGGCCGGGGAAAGGCCGGGGAAGGGCCTGGGAAGGGCCGGGGAAGGGCCGGGAAGGGCCTGGGAAGGGCCTGGGAAGGGCCGGGGAAGGGCCGGGGAAGGGCCGGGGAAGGGCCGGTGAGGGCCCGGGGAAGCGCCGGGGAGGGCCCGGGGAATGGCCGGGGAGGGCCCGGGGGCGGACCCGGGGCGGGCCCGGGGCGGGCCCGGGGGCGGGCCCGGGGCGGGCCCGGGGGCGGGCCCGGGGTGGGCCCAGGGAGGGCCCGGGGAAGGGCCGAGGAGGGCCCGGGGAAGGGCCGAGGAGGGCCCGGGGAAGGGCCGGGGAAGGGCCTGGGAAGGGCCGGGGAAGGACCGGGGAAGGGCCGGGGAAGGGCCGGGGAAGGGCCGGGGGAGGGCCGGGAAGGGCAGGGGGAGGGCCGGGGAAGGGCCGGTGAAGGGCCGGGGAAGGGCCGGGGAAGGGCCGGGGAAGGTCCGGGGAAGGGCCGGGGCAGGGCCGGGGAAGGGCCGGGGAAGGCCCGGGGAAGGGCCGGGGAAGGCCCGGGGAAGGGCCGGGGAGGGCCCGGGGCGGGCCCGGGGCGGGCCCGGGGCGGGCCCGGGGCGGGCCCGGGGCGGGCCCGGGGAGGGACCGGGGCGGGCCCGGGGCGGGCCAGGGGCAGGCCCTGGGAGGGCCCGGGGCGTGCCCGGGGCGGGCCCGGGGAGGGCCCGGGGCATGCCCGGGGCGGGCCCGGGGCGGGCCCGGGGTGGGCCCAGGGCGGGCCCGGGGCGGGCCCGGGGCGGGCCCGGGGCAGGTCCGGGGAGGGCCCGGGGAGGGCCCGGGGCGAGCCCGGGGCGGGCCCGGGGTGGGCCCGGGGAGGGCCCGGGGAAGGGCCGAGGAGGGCCCGGGGAAGGGCCGGGGAAGGGCCTGGGAAGGGCCGGGGAAGGACCGGGGAAGGGCCGGGGAAGGGCCGGGGAAGGGCCGGGGGAGGGCCGGGAAGGGCCGGGGGAGGACCGGGGAAGGGCCGGTGAAGGGCCGGGGAAGGGCCGGGGAAGGGCCGGGGAAGGGCCGGGGCAGGGCCGGGGAAGGGCCGGGGAAGGGCCGGGGTAGGGCCGGGGAAGGCCCGGGGAAGGACCGGGGAAGGCCCGGGGAAGGGCCGGGGAGGGCCTGGGGAATGGCCGGGGAGGACCCGGGGGCGGGCCCGGGGCGGGCCCGGGGTCGAGCCCGGGTCGGGCCCGGGGCGGGCCCGGGGCGGGCCCGGGTCGGGCACGGGGCGGGCCCGGGGCGGGCCCGGGGAGGGCCCGGGGCGGGCCCGGGGAGGGCCCGGGGCGGGCCCCAGGTGGGCCTGGGGAAGGCCCGGGGCGGGCCCGGGGAGGGCCCGGGGCTGGCCCGGGGCGGGCCCGGGGCGGGCCCGGGGAGGGCCCGGGGAGGGCCCGGGGAAGGGCCGGGGAGGGCCCGGGGAAGGGCCGGGGAGGGCCCGGGGAAGGGCCGGGGAAGGGCCGGGGAAGGATCGGGGAAGGGCTGGGGAAGGGCCGGGGAAGGGCCGGGAAGGGCCGGTGAAGGGCCGGGGAAAGGCCGGGGAAGGGCCTGGGAAGGGCCGGGGAAGGGCCGGGAAGGGCCTGGGAAGGGCCTGGGAAGGGCCGGGGAAGGGCCGGGGAAGGGCCGGGGAAGGGCCGGGGAAGGGCCGGGGAGGGCCCGGGGAAGCGCCGGGGAGGGCCCGGGGAATGGCCGGGGAGGGCCCGGGGGCGGACCCGGGGCGGGCCCGGGGCGGGCCCGGGGGCGGGCCCGGGGCGGGCCCGGGGGCGGGCCCGGGGTGGGCCCAGGGAGGGCCCGGTGAAGGGCCGAGGAGGGCCCGGGGAAGGGCCGAGGAGGGCCCGGGGAAGGGCCGGGGAAGGGCCTGGGAAGGGCCGGGGAAGGACCGGGGAAGGGCCGGGGAAGGGCCGGGGAAGGGCCGGGGGAGGGCCGGGAAGGGCAGGGGGAGGGCCGGGGAAGGGCCGGTGAAGGGCCGGGGAAGGGCCGGGGAAGGGCCGGGGAAGGTCCGGGGAAGGGCCGGGGCAGGGCCGGGGAAGGGCCGGGAAGGGCCTGGGAAGGGCCGGGGAAGGGCCGGGGAAGGGCCGGGGAAGGGCCGGGAAGGGCCTGGGAAGGGCCTGGGAAGGGCCGGGGAAGGGCCGGCGAAGGGCCGGGGAAGGGCCTGGGAAGGGCCGGGGAGGGCCCGGGGAAGGGCCGGGGAAGGGCCGTGGAAAGACCGGGGAAGGGCCGGGGAAGGGCCGGGGACGGGCCGGGGAAGGGCCGGGAAGGGCCGGGGAAGGGCCGGGGAAGGGCCGGGGAAGGGCCGGGAAGGGCCTGGGAAGGGCCGGGGAAGGGCCGGGGAAGGGCCGGGGAAGGGCCGGGGAAGGCCCGGGGAAGTGCCGGGGAGGGCCCGGGGAATGGCCGGGGAGGGCCCGGGGGCGGGCCCGGGGAGGGCCCGGGGCGGGCCCGGGGGCGGGCACGGGGCGGGCCCGGGGCGGGCCCGGGGCGGGCCCGGGTCGGGCCCGGGGCGGGCCCGGGTCGGGCACCGTTCGGGCCAGTGGCGGGCCCGGGGAGGGCCTGGGGCGGGCCCGGGGAGGGCCCGGGGCGGGCCCTGGGTGGGCCCGGGGAAGGCCCGAGGCGGGCCCGGGGAGGGCCCGGGGTGGGCCCGGGGAGGGCCCGGGGCGGGCCCGGGGCGGGCCCGGGGAGGGCCCGGGGCGGGCCCGGGGCGGGCCCGGGGCGGGCCCGGGGAGGGCCCGGGGCGGGCCCGGGGCGGGCCCGGGGAGGGCCCGGGGCGGGCCCGGGGCGGGCCCGGGACGGGCCCGGGGAGGGCCCGGGGAGGGCCCGTGGCGGGCCCGGGGCGGGCCCGGGGCGGGCCCGGTGCGGGCCCGGGGAGGGCCCGGGGAGGGCCCGGGGAGGGCCCGGGGAAGGGCCGGGGAGGGCCCGGGGAAGGGCCGGGGAGGGCCCGGGGAAGGGCCGGGGAAGGGCCGGGGAAGGACCGGGGAAGGGCTGGGGAAGGGCCGGGGAAGGGCCGGGAAGGGCCGGTGAAGGGCCGGGGAAAGGCCGGGGAAGGGCCTGGGAAGGGCCGGGGAAGGGCCGGGAAGGGCCTGGGAAGGGCCTGGGAAGGGCCGGGGAAGGACGGGGAAGGGCCGGGGAAGGGCCGGGGAAGGGCCGGGGAGGGCCCGGGGAAGCGCCGGGGAGGGCCCGGGGAATGGCCGGGGAGGGCCCGGGGGCGGACCCGGGGCGGGCCCGGGGCGGGCCCGGGGGCGGGCCCGGGGCGGGCCCGGGGGCCGGGGAAGGGCCGGGGAAGGGCCGGGGAAGGGCCGGGGAAGGCCCGGGGAAGCGCCGGGGAGGGCCCGGGGAATGGCCGGGGAGGGCCCGGGGGCGGGCCCGGGGAGGGCCCGGGGCGGGCCCGGGGGCGGGCACGGGGCGGGCCCGGGGCGGGCCCGGGGCGGGCCCGGGGCGGGCCCGGGGCGGGCCCGGGGAGGGCCCGGGGCGGGCCCGTGGGCGGGCCCGGGGCGGGCCCGGGGCGGGCCCGGGGCGGGCCCGGGGAGGGCCCGGGGCGGGCCCGGGGCGGGCCCGGGGAGGGCCCGGGGCGGGCCCGGGGCGGGCCCGGGTCGGGCCCGGGGAGGGCCCGGGGCGGGCCCGGGGCGGGCCCGGGGCGGGCCCGGGGAGTGCCCGGGGAAGGGCCGGGGAGGGCCCGGGGAAGGGCCGGGGAGGGCCCGGGGAAGGGCCGGGGAAGGGCCGGGGAAGGACCGGGGAAGGGCCGGGAAGGGCCGGGGAAGTGCCGGGGAAGGGCCAGGGAAGGGCCGGGGAAGGGCCGGGGAAGGGCCGGGAAGGGCCTGGGAAGGGCAGGGGAAGGGCCGGGGAAGGGCCGGGGAAGGGCCGGGGAAGGACTGGGGAAGGGCCGGGGAAGGGCCGGGGACGGGACGGGGAAGGGCCGGGAAGGGCCGGGGAAGGGCCGGGGAATGGCCGGGTAAGGGCCGGGGAAGGGCCGGGAAGGGCCTGGGAAGGGCCTGGGAAGGGCCGGGGAAGGGCCGGGGAAGGGCCGGGGAAGGGCCGGGGAAGGGCCTGGGAAGGGCCGGGGAGGGCCCGGGGAAGGGCCGGGGAAGGGCCGGGGAAGGACCGGGGAAGGGCCGGGGAAGGGCCGGGGATGGGCCGGGGAAGGGCCGGGAAGGGCCGGGGAAGGGCCGGGGAAGGGCCGGGGAAGGGCCGGGAAGGGCCTGGGAAGGGCCGGGGAAGGGCCGGGGAAGGGCCGGGGAAGGGCCGGGGAAGGCCCGGGGAAGTGCCGGGGAGGGCCCGGGGAATGGCCGGGGAGGGCCCGGGGGCGGGCCCGGGTCGGGCACCGTTCGGGCCCGTGGCGGGCCCGGGGAGGGCCTGGGGCGGGCCCGGGGAGGGCCCGGGGCGGGCCCTGGGTGGGCCCGGGGAAGGCCCGGGGCGGGCCCGGGGAGGGCCCGGGGTGGGCCCGGGGAGGGCCCGGGGCGGGCCCGGGGCGGGCCCGGGGAGGGCCGGGGCGGGCCCGGGGCGGGCCCGGGGCGGGCCCGGGGAGGGCCCGGGGAGGGCCCGGGGAAGGGCCGGGGAGGGCCCGGGGAAGGGCCGGGGAGGGCCCGGGGAAGGGCCGGGGAAGGGCCGGGGAAGGACCGGGGAAGGGCCGGGGAAGGGCCGGGGAAGGGCCGGGAAGGGCCGGTGAAGGGCCGGGGAAAGGCCGGGGAAGGGCCTGGGAAGGGCCGGGGAAGGGCCGGGAAGGGCCTGGGAAGGGCCTGGGAAGGGCCGGGGAAGGGCCGGGGAAGGGCCGGGGAAGGGCCGGGGAGGGCCCGGGGAAGCGCCGGGGAGGGCCCGGGGAATGGCCGGGGAGGGCCCGGGGGTGGACCCGGGGCGGGCCCGGGGCGGGCCCGGGGGCGGGCCCGGGGCGGGCCCGGGGGCGGGCCCGGGGTGGGCCCAGGGAGGGCCCGGTGAAGGGCCGAGGAGGGCACGGGGAAGGGCCGAGGAGGGCCCGGGGAAGGGCTGGGGAAGGGCCTGGGAAGGGCCGGGGAAGGACCAGGGAAGGGCCGGGGAAGGGCCGGGGAAGGGCCGGGGGAGGGCCGGGAAGGGCAGGGGGAGGGCCGGGGAAGGGCCGGTGAAAGGCCGGGGAAGGGCCGGGGAAGGGCCGGGGAAGGTCCGGGGAAGGGCCGTGGCAGGGCCGGGGACGGGCCGGGGAAGGGCCGGGAAGGGCCGGGGAAGGGCCGGGGAAGGGCCGGGGAAGGGCCGGGGAAGGGCCGGGGAGGGCCCGGGGAAGCGCCGGGGAGGGCCCGGGGAATGGCCGGGGAGGGCCCGGGGGCGGACCCGGGGCGGGCCCGGGGCGGGCCCGGGGGCGGGCCCGGGGCGGGCCCGGGGGCCGGGGAAGGGCCGGGGAAGGGCCGGGGAAGGGCCGGGGAAGGCCCGGGGAAGCGCCGGGGAGGGCCCGGGGAATGGCCGGGGAGTGCCCGGGGGCGGGCCCGGGGAGGGCCCGGGGCGGGCCCGGGGGCGGGCATGGGGCGGGCCCGGGGCGGGCCCGGGGCGGGCCCGGGGCGGGCCCGGGGCGGGCCCGGGTCGGGCCCGGGGCGGGCCCGGGTCGGGCACCGTTCGGGCCCGTGGCGGGCCCGGGGAGGGCCTGGGGCGGGCCCGGGGAGGGCCCGGGGCGGGCCCCGGGTGGGCCCGGGGAAGGCCCGGGGCGGGCCCGGGGAGGGCCCGGGGTGGGCCCGGGGAGGGCCCGGGGCGGGCCCGGGGCGGGCCCGGGGAGGGCCCGGGGCGGGCCCGGGGCGGGCCCGGGGCGGGCCCGGGGAGGGCCCGGGGCGGGCCCGGGGCGGGCCCGGGGAGGGCCCTGGGCGGGCCCGGGGCGGGCCCGGGGCGGGCCCGGGGCGGGCCCGGGGCGGGCCCGGGGCGGGCCCGGGGAGGGCCGGGGCGGGCCCGGGGCGGGCCCGGGGCGGGCCCGGGGAGGGCCCGGGGAGGGCCCGGGGAAGGGCCGGGGAGGGCCCGGGGAAGGGCCGGGGAGGGCCCGGGGAAGGGCCGGGGAAGGGCCGGGGAAGGACCGGGGAAGGGCCGGGGAAGGGCCGGGGAAGGGCCGGGAAGGGCCGGTGAAGGGCCGGGGAAAGGCCGGGGAAGGGCCTGGGAAGGGCCGGGGAAGGGCCGGGAAGGGCCTGGGAAGGGCCTGGGAAGGGCCGGGGAAGGGCCGGGGGAAGGGCCGGGGAAGGGCCGGGGAGGGCCCGGGGAAGCGCCGGGGAGGGCCCGGGGAATGGCCGGGGAGGGCCCGGGGGTGGACCCGGGGCGGGCCCGGGGCGGGCCCGGGGGCGGGCCCGGGGCGGGCCCGGGGGCGGGCCCGGGGTGGGCCCAGGGAGGGCCCGGTGAAGGGCCGAGGAGGGCACGGGGAAGGGCCGAGGAGGGCCCGGGGAAGGGCTGGGGAAGGGCCTGGGAAGGGCCGGGGAAGGACCAGGGAAGGGCCGGGGAAGGGCCGGGGAAGGGCCGGGGGAGGGCCGGGAAGGGCAGGGGGAGGGCCGGGGAAGGGCCGGTGAAAGGCCGGGGAAGGGCCGGGGAAGGGCCGGGGAAGGTCCGGGGAAGGGCCGTGGCAGGGCCGGGGACGGGCCGGGGAAGGGCCGGGAAGGGCCGGGGAAGGGCCGGGGAAGGGCCGGGGAAGGGCCGGGGAAGGGCCGGGGAGGGCCCGGGGAAGCGCCGGGGAGGGCCCGGGGAATGGCCGGGGAGGGCCCGGGGGCGGACCCGGGGCGGGCCCGGGGCGGGCCCGGGGGCGGGCCCGGGGCGGGCCCGGGGGCCGGGGAAGGGCCGGGGAAGGGCCGGGGAAGGGCCGGGGAAGGCCCGGGGAAGCGCCGGGGAGGGCCCGGGGAATGGCCGGGGAGTGCCCGGGGGCGGGCCCGGGGAGGGCCCGGGGCGGGCCCGGGGGCGGGCATGGGGCGGGCCCGGGGCGGGCCCGGGGCGGGCCCGGGGCGGGCCCGGGGCGGGCCCGGGTCGGGCCCGGGGCGGGCCCGGGTCGGGCACCGTTCGGGCCCGTGGCGGGCCCGGGGAGGGCCTGGGGCGGGCCCGGGGAGGGCCCGGGGCGGGCCCCGGGTGGGCCCGGGGAAGGCCCGGGGCGGGCCCGGGGAGGGCCCGGGGTGGGCCCGGGGAGGGCCCGGGGCGGGCCCGGGGCGGGCCCGGGGAGGGCCCGGGGCGGGCCCGGGGCGGGCCCGGGGCGGGCCCGGGGAGGGCCCGGGGCGGGCCCGGGGCGGGCCCGGGGAGGGCCCTGGGCGGGCCCGGGGCGGGCCCGGGGCGGGCCCGGGGAGGGCCCGGGGAGGGCCCGTGGCGGGCCCGGGGCGGGCCCGGGGCGGGCCCGGTGCGGGCCCGGGGAGGGCCCGGGGAGGGCCCGGGGAGGGCCCGGGGAAGGGCCGGGGAGGGCCCGGGGAAGGGCCGGGGAGGGCCCGGGGAAGGGCCGGGGAAGGGCCGGGGAAGGACCGGGGAAGGGCCGGGGAAGGGCCGGGGAAGGGCCGGGAAGGGCCGGTGAAGGGCCGGGGAAAGGCCGGGGAAGGGCCTGGGAAGGGCCGGGGAAGGGCCGGGAAGGGCCTGGGAAGGGCCTGGGAAGGGCCGGGGAAGGGCCAGGGAAGGGCCGGGGAAGGGCCGGGGAGGGCCCGGGGAAGCGCCGGGGAGGGCCCGGGGAATGGTCGGGGAGGCCCGGGGGCGGACCCGGGGCGGGCCCGGGGCGGGCCCGGGGGCGGGCCCGGGGCGGGCCCCGGGGGCGGGCCCGGGGTGGGCCCAGGGAGGGCCCGGGGAAGGGCCGAGGAGGGCCCGGGGAAGGGCCGAGGAGGGCCCGGGGAAGGGCCGGGGAGTGCCGGGAAGGGCAGGGGGAGGGCCGGGGAAGGGCCGGTGAAGGGCCGGGGAAGGGCCGGGGGAGGGCCGGGAAGGGCAGGGGGAGGGCCGGGGAAGGGCCGGTGAAGGGCCGGGGAAGGGCCGGGGAAGGGCCGGGGAAGGTCCGGGGAAGGGCCGGGGCAGGGCCGGGGACGGGCCGGGGAAGGGCCGGGAAGGGCCGGGGAAGGGCCGGGGAAGGGCCGGGGAAGGGCCGGGGAAGGGCCGGGAAGGGCCTGGGAAGGGCCGGGGAAGGGCCGGGGAAGGGCCGGGGAAGGGCCGGGGAAGGCCCGGGGAAGCGCCGGGGAGGGCCCGGGGAATGGCCGGGGAGGGCCCGGGGGCGGGCCCGGGAGGGCCCGGGGCGGGCCCGGGGGCGGGCACGGGGCGGGCCCGGGGCGGGCCCGGGGCGGGCCCGGGGCGGGCCCGGGGCGGGCCCGGGGCGGGCCCGGGTCGGGCACCGTTCGGGCCCGTGGCGGGCCCGGGGAGGGCCTGGGGCGGGCCCGGGGAGGGCCCGGGGCGGGCCCCGGGTGGGCCCGGGGAAGGCCCGGGGCGGGCCCGGGGAGGGCCCGGGGTGGGCCCGGGGAAGGCCCGGGGCGGGCCCGGGGCGGGCCCGGGGAGGGCCCGGGGCGGGCCCGGGGCGGGCCCGGGGCGGGCCCGGGCAGGGCCCGGGGCGGGCCCGGGGCGGGCCCGGGGAGGGCCCGGGGCGGGCCCGGGGCGGGCCCGGGGTGGGCCCGGGGAGGGCCCGGGGGAGGGCCCGTGGCGGGCCCGGGGCGGGCCCGGGGCGGGCCCGGTGCGGGCCCGGGGAGGGCCCGGGGAGGGCCCGGGGAGGGCCCGGGGAAGGGCCGGGGAGGGCCCGGGGAAGGGCCGGGGAGGGCCCGGGGAAGGGCCGGGGAAGGGCAGGGGAAGCACCGGGAAGGGCCGGGGAAGGGCCGGGGAAGGGCCGGGAAGGGTCGGTGAAGGGCCGGGGAAAGGCCGGGGAAGGGCCTGGGAAGGGCCGGGGAAGGGCCGGGAAGGGCCTGGGAAGGGCCTGGGAAGGGCCGGGGAAGGGCCGGGGAAGGGCCGGGGAAGGGCCGGGGAAGGGCCGGTGAGGGCCCGGGGAAGCGCCGGGGAGGGCCCGGGGAATGGCCGGGGAGGGCCCGGGGGCGGACCCGGGGCGGGCCCGGGGCGGGCCCGGGGGCGGGCCCGGGGCGGGCCCGGGGGCGGGCCCGGGGTGGGCCCAGGGAGGGCCCGGGGAAGGGCCGAGCCGAGGGCCCGGGGAAGGGCCGAGGAGGGCCCGGGGAAGGGCCGGGGAAGGGCCTGGAAAGGGCCGGGGAAGGACCGGGGAAGGGCCGGGGAAGGGCCGGGGAAGGGCCGGGGGAGGGGCCGGGAAGGGCAGGGGGAGGGCCGGGGAAGGGCCGGTGAAGGGCCGGGGAAGGGCCGGGGAAGGGCCGGGGAAGGTCCGGGGAAGGGCCGGGGCAGGGCCGGGGAAGGGCCGGGGAAGGCCCGGGGAAGGGCCGGGGAAGGCCCGGGGAAGGGCCGGGGAGGGCCCGGGGCGGGCCCGGGGCGGGCCCGGGGCGGGCCCGGGGCGGGCCCGGGGCGGGCCCGGGGAGGGACCGGGGCGGGCCCGGGGCGGGCCAGGGGCAGGCCCTGGGAGGGCCCGGGGCGTGCCCGGGGCGGGCCCGGGGAGGGCCCGGGGCATGCCCGGGGCGGGCCCGGGGCGGGCCCGGGGTGGGCCCAGGGCGGGCCCGGGGCGGGCCCGGGGCGGGCCCGGGGCGGGTCCGGGGAGGGCCCGGGGAGGGCCCGGGGCGAGCCCGGGGCGGGCCCGGGGTGGGCCCGGGGAGGGCCCGGGGAAGGGCCGAGGAGGGCCCGGGGAAGGGCCGGGGAAGGGCCTGGGAAGGGCCGGGGAAGGACCGGGGAAGGGCCGGGGGAAGGGCCGGGGAAGGGCCGGGGGAGGGCCGGGAAGGGCCGGGGGAGGACCGGGGAAGGGCCGGTGAAGGGCCGGGGAAGGGCCGGGGAAGGGCCGGGGAAGGGCCGGGGCAGGGCCGGGGAAGGGCCGGGGAAGGGCCGGGGTAGGGCCGGGGAAGGCCCGGGGAAGGACCGGGGAAGGCCCGGGGAAGGGCCGGGGAGGGCCTGGGGAATGGCCGGGAGGACCCGGGGGCGGGCCCGGGGCGGGCCCGGGGTCGAGCCCGGGTCGGGCCCGGGGCGGGCCCGGGGCGGGCCCGGGTCGGGCACGGGGCGGGCCCGGGGCGGGCCCGGGGAGGGCCCGGGGCGGGCCCGGGGAGGGCCCGGGGCGGGCACCAGGTGGGCCTGGGGAAGGCCCGGGGCGGGCCCGGGGAGGGCCCGGGGCTGGCCCGGGGCGGGCCCGGGGCGGGCCCGGGGAGGGCCCGGGGAAGGCCCGGGGAAGGGCCGGGGAGGGCCCGGGGAAGGGCCGGGGGAGGGCCCGGGGAAGGGCCGGGGAAGGGCCGAGGAAGGATCGGGGAAGGGCTGGGAAGGGCCGGGGAAGGGCCGGGAAGGGCCGGTGAAGGGGCCGGGGAAAGGCCGGGGAAGGGCCTGGGAAGGGCCGGGGAAGGGCCGGGAAGGGCCTGGGAAGGGCCTGGGAAGGGCCGGGGAAGGGCCGGGGAAGGGCCGGGGAAGGGCCGGGGAAGGGCCGGGGAGGGCCCGGGGAAGCGCCGGGGAGGGCCCGGGGAATGGCCGGGGAGGGCCCGGGGGCGGACCCGGGGCGGGCCCGGGGCGGGACCGGGGGCGGGCCCGGGGCGGGCCCGGGGGCGGGCCCGGGGTGGGCCCAGGGAGGGCCCGGTGAAGGGCCGAGGAGGGCCCGGGGAAGGGCCGAGGAGGGCCCGGGGAAGGGCCGGGGAAGGGCCTGGGAAGGGCCGGGGAAGGACCGGGGAAGGGCCGGGGAAGGGCCGGGGAAGGGCCGGGGAGGGCCGGGAAGGGCAGGGGGAGGGCCGGGGAAGGGCCGGTGAAGGGCCGGGGAAGGGCCGGGGAAGGGCCGGGGTAGGTCCGGGGAAGGGCCGGGGCAGGGCCGGGGAAGGGCCGGGAAGGGCCTGGGAAGGGCCGGGGAAGGGCCGGGGAAGGGCCGGGGAAGGGCCGGGAAGGGCCTGGGAAGGGCCTGGAAGGGCCGGGAAGGGCCGGCGAAGGGCCGGGGAAGGGCCTGGGAAGGGCCGGGGAGGGCCCGGGGAAGGGCCGGGGAAGGGCCGGGGAAAGACCGGGGAAGGGCCGGGGAAGGGCCGGGGACGGGCCGGGGAAGGGCCGGGAAGGGCCGGGGAAGGGCCGGGGAAGGGCCGGGGAAGGGCCGGAAGGGCCTGGGAAGGGCCGGGGAAGGGCCGGGGAAGGGCCGGGGAAGGGCCGGGGAAGGCCCGGGGAAGTGCCGGGGAGGGCCCGGGGAATGGCCGGGGAGGGCCCGGGGGCGGGCCCGGGGAGGGCCCGGGGCGGGCCCGGGGGCGGGCACGGGGCGGGCCCGGGGCGGGCCCGGGGCGGGCCCGGGTCGGGCCCGGGGCGGGCCCGGGTCGGGCACCGTTCGGGCCAGTGGCGGGCCCGGGGAGGGCCTGGGGCGGGCCCGGGGAGGGCCCGGGGCGGGCCCTGGGTGGGCCCGGGGAAGGCCCGAGGCGGGCCCGGGGAGGGCCCGGGGTGGGCCCGGGGAGGGCCCGGGGCGGGCCCGGGGCGGGCCCGGGGAGGGCCCGGGGCGGGCCCGGGGCGGGCCCGGGGCGGGCCCGGGGAGGGCCCGGGGCGGGCCCGGGGCGGGCCCGGGGAGGGCCCGGGGCGGGCCCGGGGCGGGCCCGGGACGGGCCCGGGGAGGGCCCGGGGAGGGCCCGTGGCGGGCCCGGGGCGGGCCCGGGGCGGGCCCGGTGCGGGCCCGGGGAGGGCCCGGGGAGGGCCCGGGGAGGGCCCGGGGAAGGGCCGGGGAGGGCCCGGGGAAGGGCCGGGGAGGGCCCGGGGAAGGGCCGGGGAAGGGCCGGGAAGGACCGGGGAAGGGCTGGGGAAGGGCCGGGGAAGGGCCGGGAAGGGCCGGTGAAGGGCCGGGGAAAGGCCGGGGAAGGGCCTGGGAAGGGCCGGGGAAGGGCCGGGAAGGGCCTGGGAAGGGCCTGGGAAGGGCCGGGGAAGGACGGGGAAGGGCCGGGGAAGGGCCGGGGAAGGGCCGGGGAGGGCCCGGGGAAGCGCCGGGGAGGGCCCGGGGAATGGCCGGGGAGGGCCCGGGGGCGGACCCGGGGCGGGCCCGGGGCGGGCCCGGGGGCGGCCCGGGCGGGCCCGGGGGCCGGGGAAGGGCCGGGGAAGGGCCGGGGAAGGGCCGGGGAAGGCCCGGGGAAGCGCCGGGGAGGGCCCGGGGAATGGCCGGGGAGGGCCCGGGGACGGGCCCGGGGAGGGCCCGGGGCGGGCCCGGGGGCGGGCACGGGGCGGGCCCGGGGCGGGCCCGGGGCGGGCCCGGGGGCGGGCC
>NW_027423519.1:0-27500 GCF_048934315.1 Petromyzon marinus
GTAGTGGTGAGTAGGGGGGGAGTGTAGTGGTAGGGTGAGTATTGGTGAGTATCTGGTGAGTAGTGGTGAGTAGGTGAGTAGTGTGAGTAGTGGTGAGTGTAGTGGTGAGTGTAGTGGGGTGATGACATTGTGATTGGGTGATGTATTGGTGAGTTTGTGGTGAGTGTAGTGTTGAGATGAGGTAGTTGTGAGTGTAGTGGTGAGTGTGTGGTGAGTGTAGTGGTGAGGATTGTGGTGGAGTGTAGTGGTGGTGTAGTGGTGAGTAGTGGTGAGTATTGGTGAGTGTAGTGGGTGAGTATTGGTGGTTGGTGTAGTGGTGAGTGGATGGTAGTGTGTGTAGTGGTGAGTGTAGTGGTGAGTGTAGTGGTGAGTGTAGTGGTGAGTAGTGGTGAGTAGTGGTGGTGTAGTGATAGTGGTGAGTGTGGTGAGTGTAGTGGTGAGTAGTGGTGAGTGTAGTGGTGAGTGTAGTGGTGAGTGTGTGGGTAGTGGTGAGTAGTGGTGAGTGTAGTGGTGAGTAGTGGTGAGTGTAGTGGTGAGTGTAGTGGTGAGTGTAGTGGTGAGTAGTGGTGAGTAGTGGTGGAGTGAGGGGTGGTGAGTGTGGGGTGAGTATTGTTGAGTAGTGGTGAGTGTAGTGGTGAGTAGTGGTGAATAGTGGTGAGTAGTGGTGAGTGTAGTGGTGAGTGTAGTGGTGAGAGTCGTGGTGAGTAGTGGTGAGTAGGTAGTGTAGTGGTGAGTAGTGGTGGAGTGTAGTGGTAGTGGTGAGTGTAGTGGTGAGTAGTGGTGAGTAGTGGTGAGTAGTGGTGAGTGTAGTGGTGAGTGTAGTGGTGAGTAGTGTGGAGTGTAGTGGTGAGTAGTGGTGAGTAGTGGTGAGTGAGTGGTGAGTGAGTATTGTGTAGTGTAGAGTAGTGGTGAGTAGTGGTGAGTAGTGGTGAGTGTAGTGGTGAGTAGTGGTGAGTGTAGTGGTGAGTAGTGTGGTGTGGTGAGTAGTGGTGAGTGTAGTGGTGAGTAGTGGTGAGTGTAGTGGTGAGTGTAGTGGTGAGTAGTGGTGAATAGTGGTGAGTAGTGGTGAGTGTAGTGGTGAGTAATTGGTGAGTGTAGTGGTGAGTAGTGGTGAGGTAGTGGTGAGTAGTGGTGAGTGTAGTGGTGAGTAGTGTTGAGTGTAGTGGTGAGTAGTGGTGTAGTGGTGAGTGTAGTGGTGAGTAGTGGTGAGTGTAGTGGTGAGTAGTGGTGAGTAGTGGTGAGTAGTGGTGAGTGTAGTGGTGAGTAGTGGTGAGTGTATGGTGAGTAGTGGTGAGTGTAGTGGTGAGTAGTGGTGAGTGTAGTGGTGAGTGTAGTGGTGAGTAGTGGTGAGTAGTGGTGAGTAGTGGTGAGTGTAGTGGTGAGTAGTGGTGAGTAGTGGTGAGTGTAGTGGTGAGTAGTGGTGAGTAGTGGGTAGTGGTGAGTAGTGGTGAGTGTAGTGGTGAGTAGTGTGAGTGTAGTGGTGAGTGTAGTGGTGAGTAGTGGTGAGTAGTGGTGAGTGGTAGTGGTGAGTAGTGGTGAGTAGTGGTGAGTGGTGGTGAGTAGTGGTGAGTAGTGGTGAGTAGTGGTGAGTGTAGTGGTGAGTAGTGGTGAGTGTAGTGGTGAGTAGTGGTGAGTGTAGTGGTGAGTAGTGGTGAGTTAGTGGGAGTGTAGTGGTGAGTAGTGGTGAGTAGTGGTGAGTGTAGTGGTGAGTAGTGGTGAGTGTAGTGGTGAGTAGTGGTGAGTGTAGTGGGTGAGTAGTGGTGAGTAGTGGTGAGTGTAGTGGTGAGTGTAGTGGTGAGTGTAGTGGAGAGTAGTGGTGAGTAGTGGTGAGTGTAGTGGTGAGTAGTGGTGAGTAGTGGTGAGTGTAGTGGTGAGTAGTGGTGAGTGTAGTGGTGAGTAGTGGTGAGTAGTGGTGAGTGTAGTGGTGAGTGTAGTGGTGAGTGTAGTGGTGAGTAGTGGTGAGTGTAGTGGTGAGTAGTGGTGAGTAGTGGTGAGTAGTGGTGAGTGTAGTGGTGAGTGTAGTGGTGAGTGTAGTGGTGAGTAGTGGTGAGTGTAGTGGTGAGTAGTGGTGAGTGTAGTGGTGAGTAGTGGTGAGTAGTGGTGAGTGTAGTAATGAGTAGTGGTGAGTGTAGTGGTGAGTAGTGGTGAGTAGTGGTGAGTGTAGTGGTGAGTAGTGGTGAGTAGTGGTGAGTGTAGTGGTGAGTAGTGGTGAGTGTAGTGGTGAGTAGTGGTGAGTGTAGTGGTGAGTAGTGGTGAGTATGGTGAGTAGTGGTGAGTGTAGTGGTGAGTAGTGGTGAGTAGTGGGGAGTGTAGTGGTGAGTAGTGGTGAGTAGTGGTGAGTAGTGGTGAGTGTAGTGGTGAGTGTAGTGGTGAGTAGTGGTGAGTAGTGGTGAGTGTAGTGGTGAGTAGTGGTGAGTAGTGGTGAGTGTAGTGGTGAGTAGTGGTGAGTAGTGGTGAGTGTGGTGGTGAGTGTAGTGGTGAGTGGTGGTGAGTAGTGGAGAGTAGTGGTGAGCGTAGTGGTGAGTAGTGGTGAGTGTAGTGGTGAGTAGTGGTGAGTGTAGTGGTGAGTGTTGTGTGAGTAGTGGTGAGTGTAGTGGTGAGTAGTGGTGAGTGTGGTGGTGAGTGTAGTGGTGAGTAGTGGTGAGTGTAGTGGTGAGTAGTGGTGAGTGTAGTGGTGAGTGTAGTGGTGAGTGTAGTGGTGAGTGTAGTGGTGAGTAGTGGTGAATAGTGGTGAGTAGTGGTGAGTGTAGTGGTGAGTAGTGGTGAGTGTAGTGGTGAGTAGTGGTGAGTGTAGTGGTGAGTAGTGGTGAGTGTAGTGGTGAGTGTAGTGGTGAGTAGTGGTGAGTAGTGGTGAGTGTAGTGGTGAGTAGTGGTGAGTGTAGTGGTGAGTAGTGGTGAGTAGTGGTGAGTGTAGTGGTGAGTAGTGGTGAGTGTAGTGGTGAGTAGTGGTGAGTGTAGTGGTGAGTGTAGTGGTGAGTAGTGGTGAGTGTAGTGGTGAGTGTAGTGGTGAGTAGTGGTGAGTAGTGGTGAGCAGTGGTGAGTAGTGGTGAGTGTAGTGGTGAGTGTAGTGGTGAGTAGTGGTGAGTAGTGGTAGTAGTGGTGAGTGTAGTGGTGAGTAGTGGTGAGTAGTGGTGAGTGTAGTGGTGAGTAGTGTTGAGTGTAGTGGTGAGTAGTGGTGAGTAGTGGTGAGTGTAGTGGTGAGTGTAGTGGTGAGTGTAGTGGTGAGTAGTGGTGAGTGTAGTGGTGAGTAGTGGTGAGTAGTGGTGAGTGTAGTGGTGAGTAGTGGTGAGTGTAGTGGTGAGTAGTGGTGAGTGTAGTGGTGAGTGTAGTGGTGAGTGTAGTGGTGAGTAGTGGTGAGTGTAGTGGTGAGTAGTGGTGAGTGTAGTGGTGAGTAGTGGTGAGTAGTGGTGAGTGTAGTAATGAGTAGTGGTGAGTGTAGTGGTGAGTAGTGGTGAGTAGTGGTGAGTGTAGTGGTGAGTAGTGGTGAGTGTAGTGGTGAGTAGTGGTGAGTGTAGTGGTGAGTAGTGGTGAGTAGTGGTGAGTAGTGGTGAGTGTAGTGGTGAGTAGTGGTGAGTGTGGTGAGTGTAGTGGTGAGTAGTGGTGAGTAGTGGTGAGTGTAGTGGTGAGTAGTGGTGAGTAGTGGTGAGTGTAGTGGTGAGTAGTGGTGAGTGTAGTGGTGAGTAGTGGTGAGTGTAGTGGTGAGTGTAGTGGTGAGTAGTGGTGAGTAGTGGTGAGTAGTGGTGAGTGTAGTGGTGAGTAGTGGTGAGTGTAGTGGTGAGTGTAGTGGTGAGTGTAGTGGTGAATGTAGTGGTGAGTAGTGGTGAGTAGTGGGTGAGTGTAGTGGTGAGTAGTGGTGAGTGTAGTGGTGAGTGTAGTGGTGAGTAGTGGTGAGTAGTGGTGAGTGTAGTGGTGAGTGTAGTGGTGAGTGTAGTGATGAGTGTAGTGGTGAGTAGTGGTGAGTGTAGTGGTGAGTGTAGTGGTGAGTAGTGGTGAGTAGTGGTGAGTGTAGTGGTGAGTAGTGGTGAGTGTAGTGGTGAGTAGTGGTGAGTGTAGTGGTGAGTGTAGTGGTGAGTAGTGGTGAGTAGTGGTGAGTAGTGGTGAGTGTAGTGGTGAGTAGTGGTGAGTGTAGTGGTGAGTAGTGGTGGTAGTGGTGAGTGTGGTGAGTAGTGGTGAGTGTAGTGGTGAGTAGTGGTGAGTAGTGGTGAGTGTAGTGGTGAGTAGTGGTGAGTAGTGGTGAGTAGTGGTGAGTGTAGTGGTGAGTAGTGGTGAGTAGTGGTGAGTGTAGTGGTGAGTAGTGGTGAGTAGTGCTGAGTGTAGTGGTGAGTAGTGGTGAGTGTAGTGGTGAGTAGTGGTGAGTGTAGTGGTGAGTAGTGGTGAGTAGTGGTGAGTGTAGTGGTGAGTAGTGGTGAGTGTAGTGGTGAGTAGTGGTGAGTAGTGGTGAGAGTAGTGGTGAGTAGTGGTGAGTGTAGTGGTGAGTAGTGGTGAGTAGTGGTGAGTGCAGTGGTGAGTGCAGTGGTGAGTGTAGTGGTGAGTAGTGGTGAGTAGTGGTGAGTGTAGTGGTGAGTAGTGGTGAGTAGTGGTGAGTGTAGTGGTGAGTAGTGGTGAGTAGTGGTGAGTGTAGTGGTGAGTAGTGGTGAGTGTAGTGGTGAGTGTAGTGGTGAGTAGTGGTGAGTAGTGGTGAGTGTAGTGGTGAGTGTAGTGGTGAGTAGTGGTGAGTAGTGGTGAGTGTAGTGGTGAGTAGTGGTGAGTGTAGTGGTGAGTAGTGGTGAGTAGTGGTGAGTGTAGTGGTGAGTGTAGTGGTGAGTAGTGGTGTGTAGTGGTGAGTAGTGGTGAGTGTAGTGGTGAGTAGTGGTGAGTAGTGGTGAGTGTAGTGGTGAGTAGTGGTGAGTAGTGGTGAGTAGTGGTGAGTGTAGTGGTGAGTGTAGTCGTGAGTAGTGGTGAGTGTAGTGGTGAGTGTAGTGGTGAGTAGTGGTGAGTAGTGGTGAGTGTAGTGGTGAGTAGTGGTGAGTGTAATGGTGAGTAGTGGTGAGTAGTGGTGAGTAGTGGTGAGTGTAGTGGTGAGTGTAATGGTGAGTAGTGGTGAGTAGTTGGTGAGTGTAGTGGTGAGTAGTGGTGAGTGTAGTGGTGAGTAGTGGTGAGTAGTGGTGAGTAGTGGTGAGTGTAGTGGTGAGTAGTGGTGAGTGTAGTGGTGAGTAGTGGTGAGTAGTGGTGAGTAGTGGTGAGTGTAGTGGTGAGTAGTGGTGAGTGTAGTGGTGAGTGTAGTGGTGAGTAGTGGTGAGTGTGGTGGTGAGTGTGGTGGTGAGTAGTGGTGAGTAGTGGTGAGTAGTGGTGAGTGTAGTGGTGAGTGGTGGTGAGTGTAGTGGTGAGTGTAGTGGTGAGTAGTGGTGAGTGTAGTGGTGAGTGTAGTGGTGAGTAGTGGTGAGAGTAGTGGTGAGTAGTGGTGAGTAGTGGTGAGTGTAGTGGTGAGTAGTGGTGAGTGTAGTGGTGAGTAGTGGTGAGTATGGTGGTGAGTGTGGTGGTGAGTAGTGGTGAGTAGTGGTGAGTAGTGGTGAGTGTAGTGGTGAGTGGTGGTGAGTGTAGTGGTGAGTGGTGGTGAGTGTAGTGGTGAGTGTAGTGGTGAGTAGTGGTGAGTGTAGTGGTGAGTGTAGTGGTGAGTAGTGGTGAGTAGTGGTGAGTAGTGGTGAGTGTAGTGGTGAGTAGTGGTGAGTAGTGGTGAGTGTAGTGGTGAGTAGTGGTGAGTGTAGTGGTGAGTAGTGGTGAGTAGTGGTGAGTAGTGGTGAGTGTAGTGGTGAGTAGTGGTGAGTATGGTGGTGAGTGTGGTGGTGAGTAGTGGTGAGTAGTGGTGAGTGTAGTGGTGAGTGGTGGTGAGTGGTGGTGAGTGTGGTGGTGAGTGTAGTGGTGAGTAGTGGTGAGTGTAGTGGTGAGTGTAGTGGTGAGTAGTGGTGAGAGTAGTGGTGAGTAGTGGTGAGTAGTGGTGAGTGTAGTGGTGAGTAGTGGTGAGTGTAGTGGTGAGTAGTGGTGAGTATGGTGGTGAGTGTAGTGGTGGTAGTGGTGAGTATGGTGGTGAGTGTGGTGGTGAGTAGTGGTGAGTAGTGGTGAGTAGTGGTGAGTGTAGTGGTGAGTAGTGGTGAGTAGTGGTGGTAGTGGTGAGTGTAGTGGTGAGTAGGTGGTGAGTGTAGTGGTGAGTAGTGGTGAGTAGTGGTGAGTGTGGTGAGTAGTGGTGAGTGTAGTGGTGAGTAGTGGTGAGTAGTGGTGAGTGTAGTGGTGAGTGTAGTGGTGAGTAGTGGTGAGTAGTGGTGAGTGTAGTGGTGGAGTAGTGGTGAGTAGTGGTGAGTGTAGTGGTGAGTAGTGGTGAGTGTAGTGGTGAGTAGTGGTGAGTGTAGTGGTGAGTAGTGGTGAGTAGTGGTGAGTGTAGTGGTGAGTAGTGGTGAGTGTAGTGGTGAGTAGTGGTGAGTAGTGGTGAGAGTAGTGGTGAGTAGTGGTGAGTGTAGTGGTGAGTGTAGTGGTGAGTAGTGGTGAGTAGTGGTGAGTAGTGGTGAGTGCAGTGGTGAGTGCAGTGGTGAGTGTAGTGGTGAGTAGTGGTGAGTAGTGGTGAGTAGTGGTGAGTGTAGTGGTGAGTGTAGTGGTGAGTAGTGGTGAGTAGTGGTGAGTGTAGTGGTTGAGTAGTGGTGAGTAGTGGTGAGTAGTGGTGAGTAGTGGTGAGTGTAGTGGTGAGTAGTGGTGAGTAGTGGTGAGTGTAGTGGTGAGTAGTGGTGAGTGTAGTGGTGAGTAGTGGTGAGTAGTGGTGAGTAGTGGTGAGTGTAGTGGTGAGTAGTGGTGAGTATGGTGGTGAGTGTGGTGGTGAGTAGTGGTGAGTAGTGGTGAGTAGTGGTGAGTGTAGTGGTGAGTGGTGGTGAGTGTAGTGGTGAGTGTAGTGGTGAGTAGTGGTGAGTGTAGTGGTGAGTGTAGTGGTGAGTAGTGGTGAGAGTAGTGGTGAGTAGTGGTGAGTAGTGGTGAGTGTAGTGGTGAGTAGTGGTGAGTGTAGTGGTGAGTAGTGGTGAGTATGGTGGTGGTGTAGTGGTGAGTAGTGGTGAGTATGGTGGTGAGTGTGGTGGTGAGTAGTGGTGAGTAGTGGTGAGTAGTGGTGAGTAGTGGTGAGTGTAGTGGTGAGTAGTGGTGAGTAGTGGTGAGTAGTGGTGAGTGTAGTGGTGAGTAGTGGTGAGTGTAGTGTTGAGTAGTGGTGAGTGTAGTGGTGAGTAGTGGTGAGTGTAGTGGTGAGTGTAGTGGTGAGTAGTGGTGAGTAGTGGTGAGTGTAGTGGTGAGTAGTGGTGAGTGTAGTGGTGAGTAGTGGTGAGTAGTGGTGAGTGTAGTGGTGAGTAGTGGTGAGTGTAGTGGTGAGTAGTGGTGAGTGTAGTGGTGAGTGTAGTGGTGAGTAGTGGTGAGTGTAGTGGTGAGTGTAGTGGTGAGTAGTGGTGAGTAGTGGTGAGCAGTGGTGAGTAGTGGTGAGTGTAGTGGTGAGTGTAGTGGTGAGTAGTGGTGAGTAGTGGTGAGTAGTGGTGAGTGTAGTGGTGAGTAGTGGTGAGTAGTGGTGAGTGTAGTGGTGAGTAGTGGTGAGTGTAGTGGTGAGTAGTGGTGAGTAGTGGTGAGTGTAGTGGTGAGTGTAGTGGTGAGTGTAGTGGTGAGTAGTGGTGAGTGTAGTGGTGAGTAGTGGTGAGTAGTGGTGAGTGTAGTGGTGAGTAGTGGTGAGTGTAGTGGTGAGTAGTGGTGAGTGTAGTGGTGAGTGTAGTGGTGAGTGTAGTGGTGAGTAGTGGTGAGTGTAGTGGTGAGTAGTGGTGAGTGTAGTGGTGAGTAGTGGTGAGTAGTGGTGAGTAGTGGTGAGTGTAGTAATGAGTAGTGGTGAGTGTAGTGGTGAGTAGTGGTGAGTAGTGGTGAGTGTAGTGGTGAGTAGTGGTGAGTGTAGTGGTGAGTAGTGGTGAGTGTAGTGGTGAGTAGTGGTGAGTAGTGGTGAGTAGTGGTGAGTGTAGTGGTGAGTAGTGGTGAGTAGTGGTGAGTGTAGTGGTGAGTAGTGGTGAGTAGTGGTGAGTGTAGTGGTGAGTAGTGGTGAGTAGTGGTGAGTGTAGTGGTGAGTAGTGGTGAGTGTAGTGGTGAGTAGTGGTGAGTGTAGTGGTGAGTGTAGTGGTGAGTAGTGGTGAGTAGTGGTGAGTAGTGGTGAGTGTAGTGGTGAGTAGTGGTGAGTGTAGTGGTGAGTGTAGTGGTGAGTGTAGTGGTGAATGTAGTGGTGAGTAGTGGTGAGTAGTGGTGAGTGTAGTGGTGAGTAGTGGTGAGTGTAGTGGTGAGTGTAGTGGTGAGTAGTGGTGAGTAGTGGTGAGTGTAGTGGTGAGTGTAGTGGTGAGTGTAGTGATGAGTGTAGTGGTGAGTAGTGGTGAGTGTAGTGGTGAGTAGTGGTGAGTGTAGTGGTGAGTAGTGGTGAGTAGTGGTGAGTGTAGTGGTGAGTAGTGGTGAGTGTAGTGGTGAGTAGTGGTGAGTGTAGTGGTGAGTGTAGTGGTGAGTAGTGGTGAGTAGTGGTGAGTAGTGGTGAGTGTAGTGGTGAGTAGTGGTGAGTGTAGTGGTGAGTAGTGGTGAGTAGTGGTGAGTGTGGTGAGTAGTGGTGAGTGTAGTGGTGAGTAGTGGTGAGTAGTGGTGAGTGTAGTGGTGAGTAATGGTGAGTAGTGGTGAGTAGTGGTGAGTGTAGTGGTGAGTAGTGGTGAGTAGTGGTGAGTGTAGTGGTGAGTAGTGGTGAGTAGTGCTGAGTGTAGTGGTGAGTAGTGGTGAGTGTAGTGGTGAGTAGTGGTGAGTGTAGTGGTGAGTAGTGGTGAGTAGTGGTGAGTGTAGTGGTGAGTAGTGGTGAGTGTAGTTGGTGAGTAGTGGTGAGTAGTGGTGAGAGTAGTGGTGAGTAGTGGTGAGTGTAGTGGTGAGTAGTGGTGAGTAGTGGTGAGTAGTGGTGAGTGCAGTGGTGAGTAGTGGTGAGTAGTGGTGAGTGTAGTGGTGAGTAGTGGTGAGTGTAGTGGTGAGTAGTGGTGAGTAGTGGTGAGTAGTGGTGAGTGTAGTGGTGAGTAGTGGTGAGTGTAGTGGTGAGTAGTGGTGAGTAGTGGTGAGTAGTGGTGAGTGTAGTGGTGAGTAGTGGTGAGTGTAGTGGTGAGTGTAGTGGTGAGTAGTGGTGAGTGTGGTGGTGAGTGTGGTGGTGAGTAGTGGTGAGTAGTGGTGAGTAGTGGTGAGTAGTGGTGAGTGTAGTGGTGAGTGGTGGTGAGTGTAGTGGTGAGTGTAGTGGTGAGTAGTGGTGAGTGTAGTGGTGAGTGTAGTGGTGAGTAGTGGTGAGAGTAGTGGTGAGTAGTGGTGAGTAGTGGTGAGTGTAGTGGTGAGTAGTGGTGAGTGTAGTGGTGAGTAGTGGTGAGTATGGTGGTGAGTGTGGTGGTGAGTAGTGGTGAGTAGTGGTGAGTAGTGGTGAGTGTAGTGGTGAGTGTGGTGAGTGTAGTGGTGAGTGGTGGTGAGTGTAGTGGTGAGTGTAGTGGTGAGTAGTGGTGAGTGTAGTGGTGAGTAGTGGTGAGTAGTGGTGAGTAGTGGTGAGTAGTGGTGAGTGTAGTGGTGAGTAGTGGTGAGTAGTGGTGAGTGTAGTGGTGAGTAGTGGTGAGTGTAGTGGTGAGTAGTGGTGAGTAGTGGTGAGTAGTGGTGAGTAGTGGTGAGTGTAGTGGTGAGTAGTGGTGAGTATGGTGGTGAGTGTGGTGGTGAGTAGTGGTGAGTAGTGGTGAGTGTAGTGGTGAGTGGTGGTGAGTGGTGGTGAGTGTAGTGGTGAGTGTAGTGGTGAGTAGTGGTGAGTGTAGTGGTGAGTGTAGTGGTGAGTAGTGGTGAGAGTAGTGGTGAGTAGTGGTGAGTAGTGGTGAGTGTAGTGGTGAGTAGTGGTGAGTGTAGTGGTGAGTAGTGGTGAGTATGGTGGTGAGTGTAGTGGTGAGTAGTGGTGAGTATGGTGGTGAGTGTGGTGGTGAGTAGTGGTGAGTAGTGGTGAGTAGTGGTGAGTGTAGTGGTGAGTAGTGGTGAGTAGTGGTGAGTAGTGGTGAGTGTAGTGGTGAGTAGTGGTGAGTGTAGTGGTGAGTAGTGGTGAGTAGTGGTGAGTGTGGTGAGTAGTGGTGAGTGTAGTGGTGAGTAGTGGTGAGTAGTGGTGAGTGTAGTGGTGAGTGTAGTGGTGAGTAGTGGTGAGTAGTGGTGAGTGTAGTGGTGAGTAGTGGTGAGTAGTGGTGAGTGTAGTGGTGAGTAGTGGTGAGTGTAGTGGTGAGTAGTGGTGAGTGTAGTGGTGAGTAGTGGTGAGTAGTGGTGAGTGTAGTGGTGAGTAGTGGTGAGTGTAGTGGTGAGTAGTGGTGAGTAGTGGTGAGAGTAGTGGTGAGTAGTGGTGAGTGTAGTGGTGAGTGTAGTGGTGAGTAGTGGTGAGTAGTGGTGAGTAGTGGTGAGTGCAGTGGTGAGTGCAGTGGTGAGTGTAGTGGTGAGTAGTGGTGAGTAGTGGTGAGTAGTGGTGAGTGTAGTGGTGAGTGTAGTGGTGAGTAGTGGTGAGTAGTGGTGAGTGTAGTGGTGAGTAGTGGTGAGTAGTGGTGAGTAGTGGTGAGTAGTGGTGAGTGTAGTGGTGAGTAGTGGTGAGTAGTGGTGAGTGTAGTGGTGAGTAGTGGTGAGTGTAGTGGTGAGTAGTGGTGAGTAGTGGTGAGTAGTGGTGAGTGTAGTGGTGAGTAGTGGTGAGTATGGTGGTGAGTGTGGTGGTGAGTAGTGGTGAGTAGTGGTGAGTAGTGGTGAGTGTAGTGGTGAGTGGTGGTGAGTGTAGTGGTGAGTGTAGTGGTGAGTAGTGGTGAGTGTAGTGGTGAGTGTAGTGGTGAGTAGTGGTGAGAGTAGTGGTGAGTAGTGGTGAGTAGTGGTGAGTGTAGTGGTGAGTAGTGGTGAGTGTAGTGGTGAGTAGTGGTGAGTATGGTGGTGAGTGTAGTGGTGAGTAGTGGTGAGTATGGTGGTGAGTGTGGTGGTGAGTAGTGGTGAGTAGTGGTGAGTAGTGGTGAGTGTAGTGGTGAGTAGTGGTGAGTAGTGGTGAGTAGTGGTGAGTGTAGTGGTGAGTAGTGGTGAGTGTAGTGGTGAGTAGTGGTGAGTAGTGGTGAGTGTGGTGAGTAGTGGTGAGTGTAGTGGTGAGTAGTGGTGAGTAGTGGTGAGTGTAGTGGTGAGTGTAGTGGTGAGTAGTGGTGAGTAGTGGTGAGTGTAGTGGTGAGTAGTGGTGAGTAGTGGTGAGTGTAGTGGTGAGTAGTGGTGAGTGTAGTGGTGAGTAGTGGTGAGTGTAGTGGTGAGTAGTGGTGAGTAGTGGTGAGTGTAGTGGTGAGTAGTGGTGAGTGTAGTGGTGAGTAGTGGTGAGTAGTGGTGAGAGTAGTGGTGAGTAGTGGTGAGTGTAGTGGTGAGTGTAGTGGTGAGTAGTGGTGAGTAGTGGTGAGTAGTGGTGAGTAGTGGTGAGTGCAGTGGTGAGTGCAGTGGTGAGTGTAGTGGTGAGTAGTGGTGAGTAGTGGTGAGTAGTGGTGAGTGTAGTGGTGAGTGTAGTGGTGAGTAGTGGTGAGTAGTGGTGAGTGTAGTGGTGAGTAGTGGTGAGTAGTGGTGAGTGTAGTGGTGAGTAGTGGTGAGTGTAGTGGTGAGTGTAGTGGTGAGTAGTGGTGAGTAGTGGTGAGTGTAGTGGTGAGTGTAGTGGTGAGTAGTGGTGAGTAGTGGTGAGTGTAGTGGTGAGTAGTGGTGAGTGTAGTGGTGAGTAGTGGTGAGTAGTGGTGAGTGTAGTGGTGAGTGTAGTGGTGAGTAGTGGTGTGTAGTGGTGAGTAGTGGTGAGTGTAGTGGTGAGTAGTGGTGAGTGTAGTGGTGAGTGTAGTCGTGAGTAGTGGTGAGTGTAGTGGTGAGTGTAGTGGTGAGTAGTGGTGAGTAGTGGCGAGTGTAGTGGTGAGTAGTGGTGAGTGTAATGGTGAGTAGTGGTGAGTAGTGGTGAGTAGTGGTGAGTGTAGTGGTGAGTGTAGTGGTGAGTAGTGGTGAGTAGTGGTGAGTGTAGTGGTGAGTAGTGGTGAGTGTAGTGGTGAGTAGTGGTGAGTAGTGGTGAGTAGTGGTGAGTGTAGTGGTGAGTAGTGGTGAGTAGTGGTGAGTAGTGGTGAGTGTAGTGGTGAGTAGTGGTGAGTGTAGTGGTGAGTAGTGGTGAGTGTAGTGGTGAGTAGTGGTGAGTAGTGGTGAGTGTAGTGGTGAGTAGTGGTGAGTGTAGTGGTGAGTAGTGGTGAGTATGGTGGTGAGTGTGGTGGTGAGTAGTGGTGAGTAGTGGTGAGTAGTGGTGAGTGTAGTGGTGAGTGGTGGTGAGTGTAGTGGTGAGTGTAGTGGTGAGTAGTGGTGAGTGTAGTGGTGAGTGTAGTGGTGAGTGTAGTGGTGAGTAGTGGTGAGTAGTGGTGAGAGTAGTGGTGAGTAGTGGTGAGTAGTGGTGAGTGTAGTGGTGAGTAGTGGTGAGTAGTGGTGAGTGTAGTGGTGAGTAGTGGTGAGTATGGTGGTGAGTGTGGTGGTGAGTAGTGGTGAGTAGTGGTGAGTAGTGGTGAGTGTAGTGGTGAGTGGTGGTGAGTGTAGTGGTGAGTGTAGTGGTGAGTAGTGGTGAGTGTAGTGGTGAGTGTAGTGGTGAGTAGTGGTGAGTAGTGGTGAGTGTAGTGGTGAGTAGTGGTGAGTAGTGGTGAGTGTAGTGGTGAGTAGTGGTGAGTGTAGTGGTGAGTAGTGGTGAGTGTAGTGGTGAGTAGTGGTGAGTGTAGTGGTGAGTAGTGGTGAGTAGTGGTGAGTAGTGGTGAGTATGGTGGTGAGTGTGGTGGTGAGTAGTGGTGAGTAGTGGTGAGTAGTGGTGAGTGTAGTGGTGAGTGGTGGTGAGTGTAGTGGTGAGTGTAGTGGTGAGTAGTGGTGAGTGTAGTGGTGACTGTAGTGGTGAGTGTAGTGGTGAGTAGTGGTGAGTAGTGGTGAGAGTAGTGGTGAGTAGTGGTGAGTAGTGGTGAGTGTAGTGGTGAGTAGTGGTGAGTGTAGTGGTGAGTAGTGGTGAGTATGGTGGTGAGTGTGGTGGTGAGTAGTGGTGAGTAGTGGTGAGTAGTGGTGAGTGTAGTGGTGAGTGGTGGTGAGTGTAGTGGTGAGTGTAGTGGTGAGTGTAGTGGTGAGTAGTGGTGAGTGTAGTGGTGAGTAGTGGTGAGAGTAGTGGTGAGTAGTGGTGAGTAGTGGTGAGTGTAGTGGTGAGTGTAGTGGTGAGTAGTGGTGAGTAGTGGTGAGTAGTGGTGAGTGTTTTTACCTCTCTCTGATGCATCATCACTGAGAGGTACCGCAGCTGTTTCTGTAGCAGCTCAGTCTGCATCTCCGCTGCACGCAACACAGTTACCATAGTTACCATAGTTACCATAGTTACCACACAATCACCATAGTCACCATAGTTACCACACAATTACCATAGTTACCATAGTTACCATAGTTACCACACAATCACCATAGTTACCATAGTTACCACACAATTACCATAGTTACCATAGTTACCACACAATTACCACAGTTACCATAGTTACCATAGTTACCACACAATTACCATAGTTACCATAGTTACCATACAATTACCATAGTTACCATAGTTACCACACAATTACCATAGTTACCATAGTTACCATAGTTACCACACAATTACCATAGTTACCATAGTTACCACACAATTACCATAGTTACCATAGTTACCACACAATTACCATAGTTACCATAGTTACCACACAATTGCCACAGTTACCATAGTTACCATAGTTACCATAATTACCACACAGTTACCATAGAGTTACCATAGTTACCATAGAGTTAACATAGTTACCATAGTTACCACACAGTTACCACAGTTACCACAGTTACCATAGTTACCACACAGTTACCATAGTCACCATAGTTACCATAGTTACCACACAGTCACCATAGAGTTACCATAATTACCACACAGTTACCATAGTTACCATAGTTACCATAGTTACCAGTTACCACAGAGTTACCATAGTTACCACAGAGTTACCATACTTACCATAGTTACCACACAGTCACCATAGTTACCATAGAGTTACCATAGTTACCATAGTTACCATAGTTGCCACAATTACCACAGTTACCATAGTTACCACATAGTTACCACACAGTTACCATAGTTACCACACAGTTACCATAGTTACCGCAGAGTTACCAGTTACCACAGAGTTACCAGAGTCACCATAGTTACCAGAGTTACCATAATTGCCACAATTACCACAGTTACCATAGTTACCACACAGTTACCATAGTTACCACACAGTTACCAGTTACCATAGTTACCACTATGGTAACTCTGTAGTACCTTGGTGACTACCGTGGCTACGCGTGATGGTTACCGTGGTTACCGTGGCTACGCATGGTGGTTGCCATGGCTACGCGTGATGGTTACCGTGGTTACTGTGGTTGTTACCATGGTTACCGTGGTGGTTGCCGTGGTTACCGTGGTTGTTACCATGGTTACCCCCCTCCTCCAAGTGGCGTCCCCCCACCCCCCTCTCCAACTCCAGGAGTCGAATCTTCTCCTGCAGACTCCGCAGTGCCGACATCACCGCTACAACAACAACGATAACAACAACATTAACATTAACAACATTATTAACATCATTAACATCAACATTAACAACAACAACAACGATAACAACATTATTAACAACATTAACAACAACATCACCGCTACAACAACAACAACAACATTAACAACATCATTAACATTAACAACAACAACAACATTATTATTAACAACATTAACATCAACAACAATAACATCAACAACAACAACATTATTATTAACAACATTAACAACAACAACAACATTAACAACAACATCAACAATAAGAACAACATCAACAACAATAACAACAACATCATTAACATTAACAACATTAACAACAACAACATCACCGCTACAACAACAACAACATCATCATCATTAACAACAACAATAACAACAACAACAATAACATTAACAACATTAACAACAACAATAACATTAACAACAACATTACCATCAACAACAACATCAACATCACCGCTACAACAACAATAACAACAATAACAACAACAATAACAACATCATTATTAACATCATTAACAACATTAACATTAACAACAACAACATTATTAACAACATTAACAACAACAACATCAACAACAACAACATTAACAACAACATCAACAACATTATTAACAATAACAACAACATCAACAACAACAGTAACATCAACAACAATAACAATAACAACAACAACAACAATAACATTAACATCATTATTAACAACAACAATAACAACATCAACAACGACATCACCGCTACAACAACAACAATAACATCAACAACAACAACATTAACAACAACAACAACATTATTAACATTAACAACAACAACATCAACAACAATAACAACATCAACAACATTAACAACAACAACATTAACAACAACATTATTAACATTAACAACAACAACATCAACAACAATAACAACATCAACAACATTAACAACAACAACATTAACAACAACATCATTAACATTAACAACATTAACATCATCATTAACAACAACATCACCGCTACAACAATAACATTAACAACATTAACAACAACAACATCAACAACAACAACAATAACAACAACATCATTAACATCATCATTAACAACATCAACAACATCACCACCAACAACATCACCGCTACAACAACAACATCATCATCAACAACATCACCACTAGAACATCAACAACATCAATCACCATCAACATCACCGCTACAACATTAACAATAACATCAACAACATCACCATCAACAACATCAACATCATCACAATCAACAACATCACCATCAAAATCAACAACATCACCGCTACAACATCAACAACATCATCACCATCAACAACATCAACATCATCACCATCAACATCTTCACCATCAGTGTATAGTGTAGTGTATAGTACTGTATAGTGTATAGTAGTGTAGTGTATAGTGGTGTATAGTAGTGTAGTGTATAGTAGTGTATAGTGTAGTGTATAGTAGTGTATAGTGTAGTGTATAGTAGAGTATAGTGTAGTGTATAATAGTGTATAGTGTAGTGTATAGTGTAGTGTATAGTAGTGTATAGTAGTGTATAGTGTAGTGTATAGTAGTGTATAGTGTAGTGTATAGTGTAGTGTATAGTAGTGTATAGTGTAGTGTATAGTAGAGTATAGTGTAGTGTATAGTAGTGTATAGTGTTAGTGTATAGTGTAGTGTATAGTGTTAGTGTATAGTCGTGTACAGTGTAGTGTATAGTAGTGTAGTGTATAGTGTAGTGTATAGTAGTGTATAGTAGTGTAGTGTATAGTGTAGTGTATAGTAGTGTATAGTGTAGTGTATAGTGTAGTGTATAGTGTAGTGTATAGTGTATAGTAGTGTATAGTGTAGTGTATAGTGTAGTGTATAGTAGTGTATAGTGTAGTGTATAGTGTAGTGTATAGTAGTGTATAGTGTAGTGTATAGTGTAGTGTATAGTAGTGTATAGTGTAGTGTATAGTGTAGTGTATAGTAGTGTAGTGTATAGTAGTGTATAGTGTAGTGCATAGTAGTGTATAGTGTAGTGTATAGTGTAGTGTATAGTGTAGTGCATAGTAGTGTAGTGTATAGTGTTAGTGTATAGTGTTAGTGTATAGTGCAGTGTATAGTGTATAGTAGTGTATAGTAGTGTAGTGTATAGTGTAGTGTATAGTAGTGTAGTGTATAGTGTTAGTGTATAGTGTAGTGTATAGTGTTAGTGTATAGTATAGTGTATAGTCGTGTAGTGTATAATGTAGTGTAATGTAGTGTATAGTGTAATGTAGTGTATAGTGTAATGTAGTGTATAGTGTAATGTAGTGTATAGTGTAATGTAGTGTACAGTGTAATGTAGTGTATAGTGTAATGTAGTGTATAGTGTAATGTAGTGTATAGTGTAATGTAGTGTATAGTGTAATGTAGTGTATAGTGTAATGTAGTGTATAGTGTAATGTAGTGTATAGTGTAATGTAGTGTATAGTGTAATGTAGTGTATAGTGTAATGTAGTGTATAGTGTAATGTAGTGTATAGTGTAATGTAGTGTATAGTGTAATGTAGTGTACAGTGTAATGTAGTGTATAGTGTAATGTAGTGTATAGTGTAATGTAGTGTATAGTGTAATGTAGTGTATAGTGTAATGTAGTGTATAGTGTAATGTAGTGTATAGTGTAATGTAGTGTATAGTGTAATGTAGTGTATAGTGTAATGTAGTGTATAGTGTAATGTAGTGTATAGTGTAATGTAGTGTATAGTGTAATGTAGTGTATAGTGTAATGTAGTGTATAGTGTAATGTAGTGTATAGTGTAATGTAGTGTATAGTGTAATGTAGTGTATAGTGTATAGGCTGAACGTTGAGATGTACAAGTGGCACGGGGTGGTGACCAACGAGATCTGAACTGGTCTGATCAGGGCTTGACAGCTACGATGCTGCTGCTGATGATGCTGCTGCTGATGCTGATGATGCTGCTGATGCTGCTGCTGATGCTGCTGCTGCTGATACTACTGCTGATGATGATGATGATGCCGCTGATGAGCCTGCTGACGACGTTTGAGCTGTTCCTGTCATCACCTCGGCTGTCACTCTCGGGCAGCGAGACTCTGCCGGGAGCGGTTGCCGTGGAGACGAAGGGTCGCCGTGGCAACGAGGAGAACGGCGTCTCCATGGCGACCTGGGTACCCGCCGGGGGGGGGGGGTCACACGGAGACACGCGGGGGTCAGGCAGCAAATTTTTTATTTATTAAATATATAAAATGTACTTAGCTGCTGCACGGCTGATTTTTATCGGACAAGTCACCTTGGCACATCACGAATGACGTCAGCTCAGCCACGTGGCTGATATCATCATCATCAACATCATCATCAACATCATCACGTGGACAAATACTTCTAAACGCATTGAGGTACACAGAGACTCACGCGTGCACATACTCAGAGGCGCATAGAGACCCATACTCATAGAGACCCATACTCATAGAGACCCATACTCATAGAGACCCATACTCATAGAGACCCATACTCATAGAGACCCATACTCATAGAGACCCATACAGACCCACAGAGACTCACAGAGACCCATACTCACAGAGACCCATACAGACACACAGAGCCCCATACTCATAGAGACCCATACTCATAGAGACCCATACTCATAGAGACCCACACAGACCCACAGAGACTCACAGAGACCCACACTCATAGAGACCCATACAGACACACAGAGCCCCATACTCAGAGACCCATATTCACAGAGATCCATACTCATAGAGACCCATGCTCATAGAGACCCACAGAGACCCACACTCATAGAGACCCATACAGACCCACAGAAACCCATACTCATAGAGACCCATACTCAGAGAGACCCATACTCACAGAGACCCATACTCATAGAGACCCATACTCATAGAGACCCATACTCATAGAGACCCGTAATCATAGAGACCCATACTCAGAGACCCATACTCATAGAGACCCATGAAGACCCACACAGACCCATACTCATAGAGACCCATGAAGACCCACACAGACCCATACTCATAGAGACCCATACTCATAGAGACCCATACTCATAGAGACCCACTCATAGAGATCCATGCAGACCCATACAGACCCACAGAGACCCATACTCAGAGACCCATACTCATAGAGACCCATACAGACCCACAGAGACCCATACTCATAGAGACCCATACAGACCCACAGAGACCCATACTCAGAGACCCATACTCAGAGACCCATACAGACCCACAGAGACCCATACTCATAGAGACCCATACAGACCCACAGAGACCCATACTCATAGAGACCCATACAGACCCATACTCAGAGACCCATACAGACCCACAGAGACCCATATTCACAGAGACCCTTACTCAGAGACCCATACTCATAGAGACCCTTACAGACCCACAGAGACCCATACTCATAGAGACCCATACAGACCCACAGAGACCCATATTCACAGAGACCCTTACTCAGAGACCCATACTCATAGAGACCCATACAGGCCCACAGAGACCCATACTCATAGACTCATACAGACTCACAGAGACCCATACTCATAGAGACCCATACAGACCCACAGAGACCCATATTCACAGAGACCCATAAAGACCCACAGAGACCCATACTCATAGAGACTCATACATACCCATTTAGACCCATATTCACAGAGACCCATACTCATAGAGACCCATACAGACCCACAGAGACACATACTCAGAGACCCATACAGACCCACAGAGACCCATACTCATAGAGACCCATAAAGACCCACAGAGACCCATACTCATAGAGACCCATACAGACCCATACTCAGAGACCCATACAGACCCACAGAGACCCATATTCACAGAGACCCTTACTCAGAGACCCATACTCATAGAGACCCATACAGACCCACAGAGACCCATACAGACCCATACTCATAGAGACACATACAGACCCACAGAGACCCATATTCACAGAGACCCATACTCACAGAGACCCATACTCATAGAGACCCATACAGACTCACAGAGACCCATACTCATAGAGACCCATACAGACCCACAGAGACCCATATTCACAGAGACCCATAAAGACCCACAGAGACCCATATTCACAGAGACCCTTACCCAGAGACCCATACTCATAGAGACCCTTACAGACCCACAGAGACCCATACTCACAGAGACCCATACTCATAGAGACCCATACAGGCCCACAGAGACCCATACTCATAGAGACCCATACAGACCCACAGAGACCCATACTCATAGAGACCCATACAGACCCACAGAGACCCATATTCACAGAGACCCTTACTCAGAGACCCATACTCATAGAGACCCATACAGGCCCACAGAGACCCATACTCATAGACTCATACAGACTCACAGAGACCCATACTCATAGAGACCCATACAGACCCACAGAGACCCATATTCACAGAGACCCATAAAGACCCACAGAGACCCATATTCACAGAGACACATACTCAGAGACCCATACAGACCCACAGAGACCCATATTCACAGAGACCCTTACCCAGAGACCCATACTCATAGAGACCCATACAGACCCACAGAGCCCCACACTAAAACTAAGCTAAGTTAACGTCACCAGGTGTAAGACCCCACTGAGCTGAAGTGTAGATATTTTATCAGACAAGCGACCTGGCCATCACGGATGATATCAGCTCAGCCTCGTGGCTGATATCATCATCACTGGGATCGAACCCACGACCTCCTCTATACCAGGCAAGGAAGCTAACATCGCCACTCTGACGACAACGGAGACAACCGAGTGAGTCGGTATGGGTGGGTGAATGGGTGAGTCGGTGAGTGTACGAGTGAGTGAATGATTGAGTGGGTGAGTGACTGGATGAGCGAGTCGGTGAGTAAGTGAATGAGTGTGTGAGTCGGTGAGTTGGTGGGTGAGTCGGTGAGTTGGTGGGCGGGTCGGTGAGTGTGTGAGTTGGTGAGTGAGTTGGTGGGTGGGTCGGTGAGTGTGTGAGTTGGTGAGTGAGTGTGTGAGTGAGTGGGTAAGTGGATGAGTGAGTGTGGGAGTTGGTGAGTGAGTGTGTGAGTTGGTGAGTTGGTGGGTGGGTCGGTGAGTGTGTGAGTGGGTAAGTGGATGAGTGAGTGGGTAAGTGGATGAGTGAGTGGGTAAGTGGATGAGTGGGTGAATGATTGAGTGTGTGAGTGGATCGGTGAGTCGGTGATGGAGTCGGTGAGTGGGTGAGTGAGTTGGTGAGTTTGAGTTGGTGAGTGAGTGAACCATTGAGTGAGTGAACCATTGAGTGAATCATTGAGTGGGTGAGTGAATGAGTCGGTGAGTGAGTGAGTTAGTCGGTGGGCGGGTGTGAGCGAGCCTGTGCGAGTCTCTCTCCGCGGTGGAAGTCACCCAATAGCAGCGACTGAGCACCATACATACTACCACCGCCACTGCTATTACATCGACTTATCTGTACAATGTAAATTGACCTCCCTGATTACTAGGCCTGAGGCCTAGTAAACTCGCCGAGCCCCCCATCCTCGCCTGGATTCCCGGCCGGGGATCGAGTCACCTCGGGCGGCGGGCGCGCTGCCTGACCGGGGTCTCGGGAGCATTTCAACCAAACATTTTGGTATTGTGAACTTTGGCGTTATGCGCTCGTTTGCAGCTCCTCCTCGTGAGCGACATCGTCCTTTGTTGATTATCCGAAGCGACGATTAATTAAAACTCAATGCGCAGCTCGGGCCTAGTTACCACCCCCCCCCCATATCCGAGATCCCCGACGTTTCCTGGATTCCCCACCGGGATCGAGGCACCTTGAGCGGCGAGGCGCGGCGGTACAGGGGGGGGGGGGTCTCGGGAGTATTTAAACCGACAATTTAGTCGTAATAATTTAGTTGCTCAATCAAAGTCTTCATAACCCTAAAAAAAAACACATATTATGGATATCGTTCCCGAAAGCCTACGTCCTCATAGATAGCTGGTAATTGTTGATAATTATCAACAATCTCTACTGCATATCACCTGTCCCGTTACAGAACGCGTATCAAATAATAACAAAAAAACAGCCTCACGCATTATTTGCGCGTTTACCGCTGTAAATAAACAACGCCCGATAATCTAAGGTCGCGTTTTAAATTATCTTTTAAAAAAAAAAAATCGACTTTGTAAAGTCCCTCAACGTGAGAGATGCGGTCGATCGAGGCCTAGTCCCCTAACGGCCGTGAGGCGCCGAGATCAACGACCTCGCCTGGATTTCCCGCCGGAATCGAGGCGCCACAGGCGGCGACCGTGCGGGCTCGGCGTCCGCTCGGGGTATTTAATTTTCTTTTTTTATTGATGTTGTTATATTAAAACTACGTCATTGTTGTAGACGAATGAGTTACTCACTTGTTTGGGGCTCCTCGTGAGGGACATGGTCGTTCAAATTCCCCTCATTTATCTCTTAAATGTTGAAATAAATTACAGCTGGCGGTTGGCGGGCATTTTGCCGTTTGAAACCGCGTTGCTATGGGAGCCGCGTGACGTCATCACGCACGCCGACGTCCCCACCGGGGGAGGCAGTCGAGTGACGTCATCACGCACGCCGACGTCCCCACCGGGGGAGGCAGTCGTGTGACGCCATCACGCACGCCCCAACGGGGGAGCCAGTGGTGTGACGTCACGACGTAGTCAAGTGACGTCACCACGCACGCCGACGTCCCCGCATGGGAGGCAGTCGAGTGACGTCATCACGCACGCCGACGTCCACGTGGGAGGCAGTCGAGTGACGTCATCACGCACGCCGACGCCGCATCTACAGCATCATCAGTAGCATCATCAACATCATCAAGATCAGCATCATCAACATCAGCATCAAGATCAGCATCAACATCATCAACAAGATCAGCATCATAATCATCAGCATCAAGATCATCAACATAGGCATCAACAACATCAAGATCAGCATCAACATCATCAAGATCAACATCATCAACATCATAATCATCAGCATCATCGAATGAAGTCTGTTTAATACTCAACATTACAAGGGTTATGGAAATACAGAAGTATCATTTATTTAGTACAACCATCACTACCATCATCATCACCATCATCACAATCACTAACATCACTACCATTATCATCGCCATCATCACCATCACTAACATCACTACCATCATCAGAATTACTATCACCATCATTATCATCACTAACATCACTACCATCATCACCATTATCATAACTACTGTCACCATCATTATCATCACCATCACTACCATCATCATAACTACTATCACCATCATTATCACAATCATCACAATCACCAACATCACTATCATCACCATCATCACCATCATCATCATTACTATCACCATCACTACTATCATCACCATCATCACCATCACTATCACCACCATCATTTATCACCATCACTACTATCATCACCACCACCATCATCATCATCACCATCATCACTGGTGTCATCATCTCTATCATCACAATCACCACAATCTATATCACCATAATCACTCTCATCATCACCATCATCACTCATCATAATCACCACAATCACAATCACCACAATCACTCTCATCATCACCATCACAATCACTACCATCATCACTAGCATCATCATCACAATCACCATCATCACGACACCATCTATGCTACATAATCACGTCAATCAATCACAATTAAATCAACAGCAGCACCCCCCCCTCGCCCCCACGCCGACCGAGACCTTTCCACATTGGCCTACTCTTCCACCATGGTCGAGGCCGCGGTGGAAGAGTAGACCAAGTTACCCAAGCAGGCTGTGGGGGGGCCAAGCGCAGCATCGCTCACAACAGGAGACACGAGGGAAATCCTCTCCTCCACGTACGAGTTGCGAGGTTCTGAGAGGTCTGCGTGGATACTCAACATGGCGAGGGGTGATGGTGGGAGTGGTTTTCAAAGTTTCTACAATCTCCTGTAGACGGAGAAGCCGCTAGTTCACGTCCTGTAGATGTAGATGCCACTGGTTCTTAATGTTCTGTAGATGTAGATGCCACTGGTTATTATTGTTCTATAGATGCCACTAGTTCTTATTGTTCTGTAGATGTAGATGCCACTGGTTCTTCACGTTCTGTAGATGTAGATGCCACTGGTTCTTAATGTTCTGTAGATGTAGATGCCACTGGTTCTTATTGTTCTGTAGATGTAGATGCCACTGGTTCTTAATGTTCTGCAGATGTAGATGCCACTGGTTCTTAATGTTCTGTAGATGTAGATGCCACTGGTTCTTATTGTTCTGTAGATGCCACTGGTTCTTAATGTTCTGTAGATGTAGATGCCACTGGTTCTTATTGTTCTGTAGATGTAGATGCCACTGGTTCTTAATGTTCTGTAGATGTAGATGCCACTGGTTCTTAATGTTCTGTAGATGTAGATGCCAATGGTTCTTAATGTTCTGTAGATGTAGATGCCACTGGTTCTTCACGTTCTGTAGATGTAGATGCCACTGGTTCTTAATGTTCTGTAGATGTAGATGCCACTGGTTCTTAATGTTCTGTAGATGTAGATGCCACTGGTTCTTAATGTCCTGTAGATGCCACTGGTTCTTAATGTTCTGTAGATGTAGATGCCACTGGTTCTTCACGTTCTGCAGATGTAGATGCCACTGGTTCTTATTGTTCTGTAGATGTAGATGCCACTGGTTCTTAATGTTCTGTAGATGTAGATGCCACTGGTTCTTCACGTTCTGTAGATGTAGATGCCACTGGTTCTTATTGTTCTATAGATGTAGATGCCACTGGTTCTTAATGTTCTGTAGATGTAGATGCCACTGGTTCTTAATGTTCTGCAGATGTAGATGCCACTGGTTCTTAATGTTCTGTAGATGTAGATGCCACTGGTTCTTAATGTTATGTAGATGCCACTGGTTCTTAATGTTCTGTAGATGTAGATGCCACTGGTTCTTAATGTCCTGTAGATGCCACTGGTTCTTAATGTTCTGTAGATGTAGATGCCACTGGTTCTTCACGTTCTGTAGATGCCACTGGTTCTTATTGTTCTATAGATGTAGATGCCACTGGTTCTTAATGTTCTGTAGATGTAGATGCCACTGGTTCTTAATGTTCTGTAGATGTAGATGCCACTGGTTCTTATTGTTCTGTAGATGTAGATGCCACTGGTTCTTAATGTTCTGTAGATGTAGATGCCACTGGTTCTTAATGTTCTGCAGATGTAGATGCCACTGGTTCTTAATGTTCTGTAGATGTAGATGCCACTGGTTCTTAATGTTCTGTAGATGTAGATGCCACTGGTTCTTAATGTTCTGTAGATGTAGATGCCACTGGTTCTTAATGTCCTGTAGATGCCACTGGTTCTTAATGTTCTGTAGATGTAGATGCCACTGGTTCTTCACGTTCTGCAGATGTAGATGCCACTGGTTCTTATTGTTCTGTAGATGTAGATGCCACTGGTTCTTAATGTTCTGTAGATGTAGATGCCACTGGTTCTTCACGTTCTGTAGATGTAGATGCCACTGGTTCTTATTGTTCTATAGATGTAGATGCCACTGGTTCTTAATGTTCTGTAGATGTAGATGCCACTGGTTCTTAATGTTCTGCAGATGTAGATGCCACTGGTTCTTAATGTTCTGTAGATGTAGATGCCACTGGTTCTTAATGTTATGTAGATGCCACTGGTTCTTAATGTTCTGTAGATGTAGATGCCACTGGTTCTTAATGTCCTGTAGATGCCACTGGTTCTTAATGTTCTGTAGATGTAGATGCCACTGGTTCTTCACGTTCTGTAGATGCCACTGGTTCTTATTGTTCTATAGATGTAGATGCCACTGGTTCTTAATGTTCTGTAGATGTAGATGCCACTGGTTCTTAATGTTCTGTAGATGTAGATGCCACTGGTTCTTATTGTTCTGTAGATGTAGATGCCACTGGTTCTTAATGTTCTGTAGATGTAGATGCCACTGGTTCTTAATATTCTGTAGATGTAGATGCCACTGGTTCTTATTGTTCTGCAGATGTAGATGCCACTGGTTCTTAATGTTCTGTAGATGTAGATGCCACTGGTTCTTATTGTTCTATAGATGTAGATGCCACTGGTTCTTAATGTTCTGTAGAGGTAGATGCCACTGGTTCTTATTGTTCTGTACATGCCACTGGTTCTTCACGTTCTGTAGATGTAGATGCCACTGGTTCTTCACGTTCTTGAGATGTAGATGCCACTGGTTCTTAATGTTCTGTAGATGTAGATGCCACTGGTTCTTATTGTTCTGTAGATGTAGATGCCACTGGTTCTTAATGTTCTGTAGATGTAGATGCCACTGGTTCTTATTGTTCTGTAGATGTAGATGCCACTGGTTCTTAATGTTCTGTAGATGTAGATGCCACTGGTTCTTATTGTTCTATAGATGTAGATGCCACTGGTTCTTAATGTTCTGTAGATGTAGATGCCACTGGTTCTTAATGTTCTGTAGATGTAGATGCCACTGGTTCTTATTGTTCTATAGATGTAGATGCCACTGGTTGTTATTGTTCTATAGATGTAGATGCCACTGGTTCTTAATGTTCTGTAGATGTAGATGCCACTGGTTCTTAATGTTCTGTAGATGTAGATGCCACTGGTTCTTCACATTCTGTAGATGTAGATGCCACTGGTTCTTCACGTTCTGCAGATGTAGATGCCACTGGTTCTTCACGTTCTGCAGATGTAGATGCCACTGGTTCTTCACATTCTGTAGATGTAGATGCCACTGGTTCTTCACGTTCTGCAGATGTAGATGCCACTGGTTCTTAATGTTCTGTAGATGTAGATGCCACTGGTTCTTAATATTCTGCAGATGCCACTGGTTCTTATTGTTCTGTAGATGTAGATGCCACTGGTTCTTAATGTTCTGTAGACGTAGATGCCACTGGTTCTTAATGTTCTGTAGATGTAGATGCCACTGGTTCTTCACGTTCTGTAGATGTAGATGCCACTGGTTCTTAATGTTCTGTAGATGTAGATGCCACTGGTTCTTAATGTTCTGTAGATGCCACTGGTTCTTATTGTTCTGTAGATGTAGATGCCACTGGTTCTTAATGTTCTGTAGATGTAGATGCCACTGGTTTTTATTGTTCTGTAGATGTAGATGCCACTGGTTCTTGATGTTCTGTAGATGTAGATGCCACTGGTTCTTCACGTTCTGTAGATGTAGATGCCACTGGTTCTTAATGTTCTGTAGATGTAGATGCCACTGGTTATTCACGTTCTGTAGATGTAGATGCCACTGGTTCTTATTGTTCTGCAGATGTAGATGCCACTGGTTCTTAATGTTCTGTAGATGTAGATGCCACTGGTTCTTCACGTTCTGTAGATGTAGATGCCACTGGTTCTTAATGTTCAGTAGATGTAGATGCCACTGGTTCTTCACGTTCTGTAGATGCCACTGGTTCTTCACGTTCTGTAGATGTAGATGCCACTGGTTCTTCATGTTCTGTAGATGTAGATGCCACTGGTTCTTATTGTTCTATAGATGTAGATGCCACTGGTTCTTATTGTTCTATAGATGCCACTGGTTCTTATTGTTCTATAGATGCCACTGGTTCTTCACGTTCTGTAGATGTAGATGCCACTGGTTCTTAATGTTCTCTAGATGCCACTGGTTCTTATTGTTCTATAGATGCCACTGGTTCTTATTGTTCTATAGATGCCACTGGTTCTTAATGTTCTGTAGATGCAGATGCCACTGGTTCTTCACGTTCTATAGATGCCACTGGTTCTTATTGTTCTATAGATGCCACTGGTTCTTAATGTTCTGTAGATGCCACTGGTTCTCCACGTTCTGTAGATGCCACTGGTTCTTAATGTTCTGTAGATGCCACTGGTTCTTATTGTTCTCTAGATGCCACTGGTTCTCCACGTTCTGTAGATGCCACTGGTTCTTAAT
>NW_027423519.1:32500-62492 GCF_048934315.1 Petromyzon marinus
TGGTGATGATGGTGATGATGGTGGTGGTGATGGTGATGACGGTGGTGGTGGTGATGGTGATGGTGGTGGTGATGGTGATGATGGTGATGATGGTGGTGGTGATGACGGTGGTGATGATGGTGGTGGTGATGGCGGTGGTGATGATGGTGGTGGTGATGATGGTGGTGGTGATGATGATGGTGGTGGTGATGATGATGGTGGTGATGATGGCGGTGATGGTTCGGTACCAGGGCCTGGGGCAGCAGCTTGTGCGTGTGAGGGTTGAGGTAGCGGTACACTCGGTAGAGTCCAGTTGCAGCCCCTATCACCACCATCAGCGCCATCACCACCATCACCACGCGCAGCGCTGATGGGGAAAGAGATTTCATCATCACCATCATCATCACCATCACCACCATCAACACCACCACCATCATTATCATCACCATCATCTCTACCACCACCATCATCACCATCATCATCATCACCATCATCACCACCACCATCACCACCACCACCATCACCACCACCACCACCATCACCACCATCACCACCACCACCATCACCACCACCATCATCACCACCACCACCACCATCACCACCACCACCACCATCACCACCACCATCATCACCATCATCACCACCACCACCACCATCACCACCATCACCACCACCACCATCACCACCACCACCATCACCACCATCACCACCACCACCACCATCACCACCATCACCACCACCACCATCACCACCACCATCATCACCACCACCACCACCATCACCACCACCACCACCATCACCACCACCATCACCATCATCACCACCATCATCACCACCACCACCACCACCATCACCACCATCATCACCATCACCACCACCACCATCACCACCACCATCACCATCATCACCACCACCATCACCATCACCACCATCACCACCACCACCATCACCACCACCACCATCACCACCACCATCATCACCACCACCACCACCATCACCACCACCACCACCATCACCACCACCATCACCATCATCACCACCATCATCACCACCACCACCACCACCATCACCACCATCATCACCATCACCACCACCACCATCACCACCACCATCACCATCATCACCACCACCACCACCATCACCACCATCACCACCACCACCATCACCACCACCACCATCACCACCACCACCATCATCACCACCACCACCATCACCACCACCATCACCATCATCACCACCATCATCACCACCACCATCACCACCATCATCACCACCACCATCATCACCACCACCATCACCACCACCATCACCACCACCATCACCATCACCACCACCACCATCACCACCACCACCACCATCACCACCACCATCACCACCACCACCATCACCACCACCATCACCATCATCACCACCACCCCCATCACCACCATCACCACCACCACCACCATCACCACCATCACCACCACCACCACCACCATCACCACCATCACCACCACCACCATCATCACCACCACTACCATCACCACCACCACCATCACCACCACCACCATCACCACCACCACCATCACCACCACCATCACCACCATCACCATCACCACCACCACCATCACCACCATCACCACCACCACCTCCACCACCCCCACCATCACCACCACCACCATCACCACCACCATCACCACCACCACCACCACCACCCCCACCATCACCACCACCATCACCACCACCACCTCCACCACCCCCACCATCACCACCATCACCACCACCACCACCATCACCACCACACCCCTCACCCCCCCCACCCCCCCCACCCTCACCGTGCGGGTGAGTGACGTCACCGCCTCCACTGCCTCCGCCGCCTCCGTTGCCATGGTGACCCTGCGGCGAGCGGCAGAGTTTGGGTGCCCAGCGGCCCAGGAGGCCGTAGGAGCGGTCGTGGAAGCGGGCGGTGAGGCAACAGTCCCAGCAGGGGTCACACAGGGTCACGAGGTCAAAGGTGAAGGGAGGCGCCAGCAACCACAACGTGTCCTGGGGGGTGGGGGTGGGTGGGGGTGGGGGGTGGGGGTGGGTAGGGGTGGGGGGTTGGGTGAGTGGGTGTCTGAGTGGCTGAGTGAGTGTCTGAGTGTCTGAGTGAGTGTCTGAGTGTCTGAGTGAGTGTCTGAGTGAGTGTCTGAGTGAGTGTCTGAGTGAGTGTCTGAGTGAGTGTCTGAGTGTCTGAGTGTCTGAGTGAGTGTCTGAGTGTCTGAGTGAGTGAGTGTCTGAGTGAGTGTCTGAGTGAGTGTCTGAGTGTCTGAGTGAGTGTCTGAGTATCTGAGTGAGTGTCTGAGTGAGTGTCTGAGTGAGTGTCTGAGTATCTGAGTGAGTGTCTGAGTGAGTGTCTGAGTGAGTGTCTGAGTATCTGAGTGAGTGTCTGAGTGAGTGTCTGAGTGAGTGTCTGAGTGGAAGCGGGCGGTGAGGCAACAGTCCCAGCAGGGGTCACACAGGGTCACGAGGTCAAAGGTGAAGGGAGGCGTCAGCAACCACAACGTGTCCTGGGGGGTGGGTGGGGGGTGGGTGGGGGTGGGGGGTTGGGTGGGTGGGGGGTGGGGGGGTGAGTGAGTGGGTGGGTGAGTGAGTGGGTGAGTGAGTGTCTGAGTGTCTGAGTGAGTGTCTGAGTGAGTGTCTGAGTGAGTGTCTGAGTGAGTGTCTGAGTGAGTGTCTGAGTGGAAGCGGGCGGTGAGGCAACAGTCCCAGCAGGGGTCACACAGGGTCACGAGGTCAAAGGTGAAGGGAGGTGCCAGCAACCACAACGTGTCCTGGGGGGTGGGGGTGGGGTGGGGGTGGGGGATGGGGGGTTGGGTGAGTGTCTGAGTGAGTGTCTGAGTGAGTGTCTGAGTGTCTGAGTGAGTGTCTGAGTGTCTGAGTGAGTGTCTGAGTGAGTGTCTGAGTGAGTGTCTGAGTGTCTGAGTGTCTGAGTGAGTGTCTGAGTGAGTGTCTGAGTGTCTGAGTGTCTGAGTGAGTGTCTGAGTGTCTGAGTGAGTGAGTGTCTGAGTGAGTGTCTGAGTGAGTGTCTGAGTGTCTGAGTGAGTGAGTGTCTGAGTAAGTGTCTGAGTGAGTGTCTGAGTGAGTGTCTGAGTGGGTGGGTGAGTGAGTGAGTGAGTGTCTGAGTGAGTGTCTGAGTGTCTGAGTGAGTGTCTGAGTGAGTGTCTGAGTGAGTGTCTGAGTGAGTGTCTGAGTGTCTGAGTGAGTGTCTGAGTGAGTGTCTGAGTGTCTGAGTGAGTGAGTGTCTGAGTGAGTGTCTGAGTGAGTGTCTGAGTGAGTGTCTGAGTATCTGAGTGAGTGTCTGAGTGAGTGTCTGAGTGAGTGTCTGAGTGGAAGCGGGCGGTGAGGCAACAGTCCCAGCAGGGGTCACACAGGGTCACGAGGTCAAAGGTGAAGGGAGGTGCCAGCAACCACAACGTGTCCTGGGGGGTGGGGGTGGGTGGGGGTGGGGGGTGGGGGTAGGGGTGGGGGGTTGGGTGAGTGGGTGTCTGAGTGGCTGAGTGAGTGTCTGAGTGTCTGAGTGAGTGTCTGAGTGAGTGTCTGAGTGAGTGTCTGAGTGTCTGAGTGGCTGAGTGAGTGTCTGAGTGTCTGAGTGAGTGTCTGAGTGAGTGTCTGAGTGAGTGTCTGAGTGTCTGAGTGTCTGAGTGAGTGAGTGTCTGAGTGAGTGAGTGTCTGAGCGAGTGTCTGAGTGAGTGTCTAAGTGAGTGTCTGAGTGAGTGTCTGAGTGTCTGAGTGAGTGTCTGAGTGAGTGTCTGAGTGTCTGAGTGGGTGAGTGTGTGAGTGAGTGTCTGAGTGTCTGAGTGAGTGTCTGAGTGAGTGAGTGTCTGAGTGAGTGTCTGAGTGAGTGTCTGAGTGAGTGTCTGAGTGAGTGAGTGTCTGAGTGAGTGTCTGAGTGAGTGTCTGAGTGAGTGTCTGAGTGAGTGAGTGAGTGTCTGAGTGAGTGTCTGAGTGAGTGAGTGTCTGAGTGAGTGTCTGAGTGAGTGTCTGAGTGAGTGTCTGAGTGTCTGAGTGAGTGAGTGTCTGAGTGTCTGAGTGAGTGTCTGAGTGAGTGTCTGAGTGAGTGTCTGAGTGAGTGTCTGAGTGTCTGAGTGAGTGTCTGAGTGTCTGAGTGTCTGAGTGAGTGTCTGAGTGTCTGAGTGAGTGAGTGTCTGAGTGAGTGAGTGTCTGAGTGAGTGAGTGTCTGAGTGAGTGTCTGAGTGAGTGAGTGTCTGAGTGAGTGTCTGAGTGAGTGTCTGAGTGTCTGAGTGAGTGAGTGTCTGAGTGAGTGTCTGAGTGAGTGTCTGAGTGAGTGAGTGTCTGAGTGAGTGTCTGAGTGGAAGCGGGCGGTGAGGCAACAGTCCCAGCAGGGGTCACACAGGGTCACGAGGTCAAAGGTGAAGGGAGGTGCCAGCAACCACAACGTGTCCTGGGGGGTGGGGGTGGGTGGGTGGGGGGTGGGGGGGTTGGGTGAGTGAGTGTCTGAGTGAGTGTCTGAGTGAGTGTCTGAGCGAGTGTCTGAGTGAGTGAGTGTCTGAGTGAGTGTCTGAGCGAGTGTCTGAGTGAGTGAGTGTCTGAGTGAGTGTCTGAGTGAGTGTCTGAGTGAGTGAGTGTCTGAGTGAATGTCTGAGTGAGTGTCTGAGTGTCTGAGTGAGTGTCTGAGTGTCTGAGTGAGTGTCTGAGTGTCTGAGTGAGTGTCTGAGTGAGTGTCTGAGTGTCTGAGTGAGTGTCTGAGTGAGTGTCTGAGTGAGTGTCTGAGTGTCTGAGTGAGTGTCTGAGTGAGTGTCTGAGTGAGTGTCTGAGTGAGTGTCTGAGTGTCTGAGTGTCTGAGTGAGTGTCTGAGTGTCTGAGTGAGTGAGTGTCTGAGTGAGTGTCTGAGTGAGTGTCTGAGTGTCTGAGTGAGTGTCTGAGTGAGTGTCTGAGTGGAAGCGGGCGGTGAGGCAACAGTCCCAGCAGGGGTCACACAGGGTCACGAGGTCAAAGGTGAAGGGAGGTGCCAGCAACCACAACGTGTCCTGGGGGGTGGGGGTGGGTGGGGGTGGGTGGGGGTGGGTAGGGGTGGGGGGTTGGGTGAGTGGGTGGGTGGGTGAGTGAGTGTCTGAGTGAGTGTCTGAGTGAGTGTCTGAGTGTCTGAGTGTCTGAGTGAGTGTCTGAGTGTCTGAGTGAGTGTCTGAGTGAGTGTCTGAGTGAGTGTCTGAGTGAGTGTCTGAGTGAGTGTCTGAGTGTCTGAGTGTCTGAGTGAGTGTCTGAGTGTCTGAGTGAGTGTCTGAGTGTCTGAGTGAGTGAGTGTCTGAGTGAGTGTCTGAGTGTCTGAGTGAGTGTCTGAGTGTCTGAGTGAGTGTCTGAGTGTCTGAGTGGGTGAGTGTCTGAGTGAGTGTCTGAGTGTCTGAGTGAGTGTCTGAGTGAGTGAGTGTCTGAGTGTCTGAGTGAGTGAGTGTCTGAGTGAGTGTCTGAGTGTCTGAGTGAGTGTCTGAGTGAGTGAGTGTCTGAGTGAGTGTCTGAGTGTCTGAGTGAGTGTCTGAGTGAGTGAGTGTCTGAGTGAGTGTCTGAGTGTCTGAGTGAGTATCTGAGTGTCTGAGCGAGTGTCTGAGTGAGTGAGTGTCTGAGTGAGTGTCTGAGTGTCTGAGTGAGTGTCTGAGTGAGTGTCTGAGTGAGTGTCTGAGTGTCTGAGCGAGTGTCTGAGTGTCTGAGTGAGTGTCTGAGTGAGTGAGTGTCTGAGTGAGTGTCTGAGTGTCTGAGTGTCTGAGTGAGTGTCTGAGTGAGTGTCTGAGTCAGTGAGTGTCTGAGTGAGTGTCTGAGTGTCTGAGTGAGTGTCTGAGTGAGTGTCTGAGTGAGTGTCTGAGTGTCTGAGTGAGTGTCTGAGTGTCTGAGTGAGTGAGTGTCTGAGTGAGTGTCTGAGTGAGTGTCTGAGTGAGTGTCTGAGTGTCTGAGTGAGTGAGTGTCTGAGTGTCTGAGTGAGTGTCTGAGTGAGTGAGTGTCTGAGTGAGTGTCTGAGTGTCTGAGTGTCTGAGTGAGTGTCTGAGTGAGTGTCTGAGTCAGTGAGTGTCTGAGTGAGTGTCTGAGTGTCTGAGTGAGTGTCTGAGTGAGTGTCTGAGTGAGTGTCTGAGTGTCTGAGTGAGTGTCTGAGTGTCTGAGTGAGTGAGTGTCTGAGTGAGTGTCTGAGTGAGTGTCAGAGTGAGTGTCTGAGTGTCTGAGTGAGTGAGTGTCTGAGTGAGTGTCTGAGTGGAAGCGGGCGGTGAGGCAACAGTCCCAGCAGGGGTCACACAGGGTCACGAGGTCAAAGGTGAAGGGAGGTGCCAGCAACCACAACGTGTCCTGGGGGGTGGGGGTGGGTGGGGGGTGGGGGTGGGTAGGGGTGGGGGGGTGAGTGAGTGGGTGGGTGGGTGAGTGTCTGAGTGTCTGAGTGAGTGTCTGAGTGTCTGAGTGAGTGAGTGTCTGAGTGAGTGTCTGAGTGAGTGTCTGAGTGAGTGTCTGAGTGAGTGTCTGAGTGAGTGTCTGAGTGAGAGTCTGAGTGAGTGAGTGTCTGAGTGAGTGTCTGAGTGAGTGAGTGTCTGAGTGTCTGAGTGAGTGTCTGAGTGAGTGTCTGAGTGAGAGTCTGAGTGAGTGTCTGAGTGAGAGTCTGAGTGAGTGAGTGTCTGAGTGAGTGTCTGAGTGAGTGTCTGAGTGAGAGTCTGAGTGAGTGAGTGTCTGAGTGAGTGTCTGAGTGAGTGTCTGAGTGAGTGTCTGAGTGAGTGTCTGAGTGAGTGTCTGAGTGTCTGAGTGAGTGTCTGAGTGAGTGTCTGAGTGGAAGCGGGCGGTGAGGCAACAGTCCCAGCAGGGGTCACACAGGGTCACGAGGTCAAAGGTGAAGGGAGGTGCCAGCAACCACAACGTGTCCTGGGGGGTGGGGGGTGGGTGGGGGTGGGGGGTGGGGGTGGGGGGTTGGGTGAGTGGGTGGGTGGGTGAGTGAGTGTCTGAGTGAGTGTCTGAGTGAGTGTCTGAGTGTCTGAGTGTCTGAGTGAGTGTCTGAGTGAGTGAGTGTCTGAGCGAGTGTCTGAGTGTCTGAGTGAGTGTCTGAGTGTCTGAGTGAGTGTCTGAGTGAGTGTCTGAGTGTCTGAGCGAGTGTCTGAGTGAGTGTCTGAGTGAGTGTCTGAGTGAGTGAGTGTCTGAGTGAGTGTCTGAGTGTCTGAGTGAGTGTCTGAGTGAGTGTCTGAGTGTCTGAGTGAGTGTCTGAGTGAGTGTCTGAGTGAGTGTCTGAGTGAGTGTCTGAGTGAGTGTCTGAGTGTCTGAGTGAGTGTCTGAGTGTCTGAGTGAGTGTCTGAGTGTCTGAGTGAGTGTCTGAGTGAGTGAGTGTCTGAGTGAGTGTCTGAGTGAGTGTCTGAGTGTCTGAGCGAGTGTCTGAGTGAGTGTCTGAGTGAGTGTCTGAGTGAGTGAGTGTCTGAGTGAGTGTCTGAGTGTCTGAGTGAGTGTCTGAGTGAGTGTCTGAGTGTCTGAGTGTCTGAGTGTCTGAGTGAGTGTCTGAGTGAGTGTCTGAGTGAGTGTCTGAGTGTCTGAGTGAGTGTCTGAGTGTCTGAGTGAGTGAGTGTCTGAGTGAGTGAGTGTCTGAGTGAGTGAGTGAGTGTCTGAGTGAGTGTCTGAGTGAGTGTCTGAGTGTCTGAGTGAGTGTCTGAGTGAGTGTCTGAGTGAGTGTCTGAGTGAGTGTCTGAGTGGAAGCGGGCGGTGAGGCAACAGTCCCAGCAGGGGTCACACAGGGTCACGAGGTCAAAGGTGAAGGGAGGTGCCAGCAACCACAACGTGTCCTGGGGGGTGGGGGTGGGTGGGGGGTGGGGGATGGGGGGTGGGGGGGTGAGTGAGTGTCTGAGTGAGTGTCTGAGTGAGTGAGTGTCTGAGTGAGTGTCTGAGTGAGTGTCTGAGTGAGTGAGTGTCTGAGTGAGTGTCTGAGTGTCTGAGCGAGTGTCTGAGTGTCTGAGTGAGTGTCTGAGCGAGTGTCTGAGTGAGTGTCTGAGTGAGTGTCTGAGTGAGTGTCTGAGTGTCTGAGTGAGTGTCTGAGTGTCTGAGTGAGTGTCTGAGTGAGTGTCTGAGTGAGTGTCTGAGTGTCTGAGTGTCTGAGTGAGTGTCTGAGTGAGTGTCTGAGTGAGTGTCTGAGTGAGTGTCTGAGTGAGTGTCTGAGTGTCTGAGTGTCTGAGTGAGTGTCTGAGTGTCTGAGTGAGTGAGTGTCTGAGTGAGTGTCTGAGTGAGTGTCTGAGTGTCTGAGTGAGTGTCTGAGTGAGTGTCTGAGTGGAAGCGGGCGGTGAGGCAACAGTCCCAGCAGGGGTCACACAGGGTCACGAGGTCAAAGGTGAAGGGAGGTGCCAGCAACCACAACGTGTCCTGGGGGGTGGGGGTGGGTGGGGGTGGGTGGGGGTGGGTAGGGGTGGGGGGTTGGGTGAGTGGGTGGGTGGGTGAGTGAGTGTCTGAGTGAGTGTCTGAGTGAGTGTCTGAGTGTCTGAGTGTCTGAGTGAGTGTCTGAGTGTCTGAGTGAGTGTCTGAGTGTCTGAGTGAGTGAGTGTCTGAGTGAGTGTCTGAGTGTCTGAGTGAGTGTCTGAGTGAGTGTCTGAGTGTCTGAGTGAGTGTCTGAGTGTCTGAGTGAGTGAGTGTCTGAGTGAGTGTCTGAGTGTCTGAGTGTCTGAGTGAGTGTCTGAGTGAGTGTCTGAGTGAGTGTCTGAGTGAGTGTCTGAGCGAGTGTCTGAGTGAGTGAGTGTCTGAGTGAGTGTCTGAGTGAGTGTCTGAGTGAGTGAGTGTCTGAGTGAATGTCTGAGTGAGTGTATGAGTGTCTGAGTGAGTGTCTGAGTGTCTGAGTGAGTGTCTGAGTGTCTGAGTGAGTGTCTGAGTGAGTATCTGAGTGAGTGTCTGAGTGAGTGTCTGAGTGAGTGAGTGTCTGAGTGAGTGTCTGAGTGAGTGTCTGAGTGTCTGAGTGAGTGTCTGAGTGAGTGTCTGAGTGAGTGTCTGAGTGAGTGTCTGAGTGAGTGAGTGTCTGAGTGAGTGTCTGAGTGAGTGTCTGAGTGTCTGAGTGAGTGTCTGAGTGAGTATCTGAGTGAGTGTCTGAGTGAGTGTCTGAGTGAGTGAGTGTCTGAGTGAGTGTCTGAGTGAGTGTCTGAGTGTCTGAGTGAGTGTCTGAGTGAGTGTCTGAGTGAGTGTCTGAGTGTCTGAGTGAGTGTCTGAGTGAGTGTCTGAGTGTCTGAGTGAGTGTCTGAGTGAGTGTCTGAGTGAGTGAGTGTCTGAGTGAGTGTCTGAGTGAGTGTCTGAATGTCTGAGTGAGTGTCTGAGTGAGTGTCTGAGTGAGTGAGTGTCTGAGTGAGTGTCTGAGTGTCTGAGTGAGTGAGTGTCTGAGTGAGTGTCTGAGTGAGTGTCTGAATGTCTGAGTGAGTGTCTGAGTGAGTGTCTGAGTGAGTGAGTGTCTGAGTGAGTGTCTGAGTGTCTGAGTGAGTGTCTGAGTGAGTGTCTGAGTGAGTGAGTGTCTGAGTGAGTGTCTGAGTGTCTGAGTGAGTGTCTGAGTGAGAGTCTGAGTGAGTGAGTGTCTGAGTGAGTGAGTGAGTGTCTGAGTGAGTGTCTGAGTGAGTGTCTGAGTGTCTGAGTGAGTGTCTGAGTGAGTGTCTGAGTGAGTGTCTGAGTGAGTGTCTGAGTGGAAGCGGGCGGTGAGGCAACAGTCCCAGCAGGGGTCACACAGGGTCACGAGGTCAAAGGTGAAGGGAGGTGCCAGCAACCACAACGTGTCCTGGGGGGTGGGGGTGGGTGGGGGTGGGTGGGTAGGGGTGGGGGGTTGGGTGAGTGGGTGGGTGGGTGAGTGAGTGTCTGAGTGTCTGAGTGAGTGAGTGTCTGAGTGAGTGTCTGAGTGTCTGAGTGAGTGTCTGAGTGAGTGAGTGTCTGAGTGAGTGTCTGAGTGAGTGAGTGTCTGAGTGAGTGTCTGAGTGAGTGTCTGAGTGTCTGAGTGAGTGAGTGTCTGAGTGAGTGTCTGAGTGTCTGAGTGAGTGTCTGAGTGAGTGTCTGAGTGAGTGAGTGTCTGAGTGAGTGTCTGAGTGAGTGAGTGGGTGAGTGAGTGTCTGAGTGAGTGTCTGAGTGTCTGAGTGTCTGAGTGAGTGTCTGAGTGTCTGAGTGAGTGTCTGAGTGAGTGTCTGAGTGTCTGAGTGAGTGTCTGAGTGTCTGAGTGAGTGAGTGTCTGAGTGAGTGTCTGAGTGTCTGAGTGTCTGAGTGAGTGTCTGAGTGAGTGTCTGAGTGAGTGTCTGAGTGAGTGTCTGAGCGAGTGTCTGAGTGAGTGAGTGTCTGAGTGAGTGTCTGAGTGAGTGTCTGAGTGAGTGAGTGTCTGAGTGAATGTCTGAGTGAGTGTCTGAGTGTCTGAGTGAGTGTCTGAGTGTCTGAGTGAGTGTCTGAGTGTCTGAGTGAGTGTCTGAGTGAGTATCTGAGTGAGTGTCTGAGTGAGTGTCTGAGTGAGTGAGTGTCTGAGTGAGTGTCTGAGTGAGTGTCTGAGTGTCTGAGTGAGTGTCTGAGTGAGTGTCTGAGTGAGTGTCTGAGTGAGTGAGTGTCTGAGTGAGTGTCTGAGTGAGTGTCTGAGTGTCTGAGTGAGTGTCTGAGTGAGTATCTGAGTGAGTGTCTGAGTGAGTGTCTGAGTGAGTGAGTGTCTGAGTGAGTGTCTGAGTGAGTGTCTGAGTGTCTGAGTGAGTGTCTGAGTGAGTGTCTGAGTGTCTGAGTGAGTGTCTGAGTGAGTGTCTGAGTGAGTGTCTGAGTGAGTGTCTGAGTGAGTGTCTGAGTGTCTGAGTGAGTGTCTGAGTGAGTGTCTGAGTGGAAGCGGGCGGTGAGGCAACAGTCCCAGCAGGGGTCACACAGGGTCACGAGGTCAAAGGTGAAGGGAGGTGCCAGCAACCACAACGTGTCCTGGGGGGTGGGGGTGGGTGGGGGTGGGTGGGGGTGGGGGGTGGGTGGGTGAGTGTCTGAGTGTCTGAGTGAGTGTCTGAGTGAGTGTCTGAGTGAGTGAGTGTCTGAGTGAGTGTCTGAGCGAGTGTCTGAGTGAGTGAGTGTCTGAGTGAGTGTCTGAGTGAGTGTCTGAGTGAGTGTCTGAGTAAATGTCTGAGTGAGTGTCTGAGTGTCTGAGTGAGTGTCTGAGTGTCTGAGTGAGTGTCTGAGTGTCTGAGTGAGTGTCTGAGTGAGTATCTGAGTGAGTGTCTGAGTGAGTGTCTGAGTGAGTGAGTGTCTGAGTGAGTGTCTGAGTGAGTGTCTGAGTGTCTGAGTGAGTGTCTGAGTGAGTGTCTGAGTGAGTGTCTGAGTGAGTGTCTGAGTGAGTGAGTGTCTGAGTGAGTGTCTGAGTGAGTGTCTGAGTGTCTTGAGTGAGTGTCTGAGTGAGTGTCTGAGTGAGTGTCTGAGTGAGTGTCTGAGTGAGTGAGTGTCTGAGTGAGTGTCTGAGTGAGTGTCTGAGTGTCTGAGTGAGTGAGTGTCTGAGTGAGTGTCTGAGTGAGTGTCTGAGTGTCTGAGTGAGTGTCTGAGTGAGTGTCTGAGTGTCTGAGTGAGTGTCTGAGTGAGTGTCTGAGTGAGTGTCTGAGTGAGTGAGTGTCTGAGTGAGTGTCTGAGTGAGTGTCTGAGTGAGTGTCTGAGTGAGTGAGTGTCTGAGTGAGTGTCTGAGTGAGTGTCTGAGTGAGTGTCTGAGTGAGTGTCTGAGTGAGTGAGTGTCTGAGTGAGTGTCTGAGTGAGTGTCTGAGTGAGTGAGTGTCTGAGTGAGTGTCTGAGTGAGTGTCTGAGTATCTGAGTGAGTGTCTGAGTGTCTGAGTGAGTGTCTGAGTGTCTGAGTGAGTGTCTGAGTGAGTGTCTGAGTGAGTGTCTGAGTGGAAGCGGGCGGTGAGGCAACAGTCCCAGCAGGGGTCACACAGGGTCACGAGGTCAAAGGTGAAGGGAGGTGCCAGCAACCACAACGTGTCCTGGGGGGTGGGGGTGGGTGGGTGGGGGTGGGGGTGGGTAGGGGTGGGGGGTTGGGTGAGTGTCTGAGTGAGTGTCTGAGTGAGTGTCTGAGTGAGTGAGTGTCTGAGTGAGTGAGTGAGTGTCTGAGTGAGTGTCTGAGTGAGTGTCTGAGTGAGTGTCTGAGTGTCTGAGTGTCTGAGTGAGTGAGTGTCTGAGTGAGTGAGTGTCTGAGCGAGTGTCTGAGTGAGTGTCTAAGTGAGTGTCTGAGTGAGTGTCTGAGTGTCTGAGTGAGTGTCTGAGTGAGTGTCTGAGTGTCTGAGTGGGTGAGTGTGTGAGTGAGTGTCTGAGTGTCTGAGTGAGTGTCTGAGTGAGTGAGTGTCTGAGTGAGTGTCTGAGTGAGTGTCTGAGTGAGTGTCTGAGTGAGTGAGTGTCTGAGTGAGTGTCTGAGTGAGTGTCTGAGTGAGTGTCTGAGTGAGTGAGTGAGTGTCTGAGTGAGTGTCTGAGTGAGTGAGTGTCTGAGTGAGTGTCTGAGTGAGTGTCTGAGTGAGTGTCTGAGTGTCTGAGTGAGTGAGTGTCTGAGTGTCTGAGTGAGTGTCTGAGTGAGTGTCTGAGTGAGTGTCTGAGTGAGTGTCTGAGTGTCTGAGTGAGTGTCTGAGTGTCTGAGTGTCTGAGTGAGTGTCTGAGTGTCTGAGTGAGTGAGTGTCTGAGTGAGTGAGTGTCTGAGTGAGTGAGTGTCTGAGTGAGTGTCTGAGTGAGTGAGTGTCTGAGTGAGTGTCTGAGTGAGTGTCTGAGTGTCTGAGTGAGTGAGTGTCTGAGTGAGTGTCTGAGTGAGTGTCTGAGTGGAAGCGGGCGGTGAGGCAACAGTCCCAGCAGGGGTCACACAGGGTCACGAGGTCAAAGGTGAAGGGAGGTGCCAGCAACCACAACGTGTCCTGGGGGGTGGGGGGTGGGTGGGGGTGGGTGGGGGGTGGGGGGTGGGTGAGTGTCTGAGTGAGTGTCTGAGTGAGTGTCTGAGTGAGTGAGTGTCTGAGTGAGTGTCTGAGTGAGTGTCTGAGTGAGTGAGTGTCTGAGTGAGTGAGTGAGTGTCTGAGTGAGTGTCTGAGTGAGTGTCTGAGTGTCTGAGTGAGTATCTGAGTGTCTGAGCGAGTGTCTGAGTGAGTGAGTGTCTGAGTGAGTGTCTGAGTGTCTGAGTGAGTGTCTGAGTGTCTGAGTGAGTGTCTGAGCGAGTGTCTGAGCGAGTGTCTGAGCGAGTGTCTGAGTGAGTGAGTGTCTGAGTGAGTGTCTGAGTGAGTGTCTGAGTGTCTGAGTGAGTGTCTGAGCGAGTGTCTGAGCGAGTGTCTGAGTGAGTGTCTGAGTGTCTGAGTGAGTGTCTGAGTGAGTGTCTGAGTGAGTGAGTGTCTGAGTGAGTGTCTGAGTGTCTGAGTGAGTGTCTGAGTGAGTGTCTGAGTGTCTGAGTGAGTGTCTGAGTGAGTGTCTGAGTGAGTGTCTGAGTGAGTGTCTGAGTGTCTGAGTGAGTGAGTGTCTGAATGAGTGTCTGAGTGAGTGAGTGTCTGAGTGAGTGTCTGAGTGAGTGTCTGAGTGAGTGTCTGAGTGAGTGAGTGTCTGAGTGAGTGTCTGAGTGTCTGAGTGAGTGAGTGTCTGAGTGAGTGGCTGAGCGAGTGTCTGAGTGTCTGAGTGAGTGTCTGAGTGAGTGTCTGAGTGAGTGTCTGAGTGAGTGTCTGAGTGAGTGTCTGAGTGAGTGTCTGAGTGAGTGAGTGTCTGAGTGAGTGAGTGGCTGAGTGAGTGAGTGTCTGAGTGAGTGTCTGAGTGAGTGTCTGAGTGTCTGAGTGAGTGTCTGAGTAAGTGTCTGAGTGAGTGAGTGTCTGAGTGAGTGTCTGAGCGAGTGTCTGAGTGAGTGTCTGAGTGACTGAGTGTCTGAGTGAGTGTCTGAGTGAGTGTCTGAGCGAGTGTCTGAGTGAGTGTCTGAGTGAGTGAGTGTCTGAGTGAGTGTCTGAGTGAGTGAGTGTCTGAGTGAGTGTCTGAGTGAGTGTCTGAGTGAGTGAGTGTCTGAGTGAGTGTCTGAGTGTCTGAGTGAGTGAGTGTCTGAGTGAGTGTCTGAGTGTCTGAGTGAGTGTCTGAGTGAGTGTCTGAGTGTCTGAGTGAGTGTCTGAGTAAGTGTCTGAGTGAGTGAGTGTCTGAGTGAGTGTCTGAGTGAGTATCTGAGTGTCTGAGTGAGTGAGTGTCTGAGTGAGTGTCTGAGTGAGTGTCTGAGTGTCTGAGTGAGTGTCTGAGTGTCTGAGTGAGTGTCTGAGTGAGTGTCTGAGTGAGTTTCTGAGTGAGTGTCTGAGTGTCTGAGTGAGTGTCTGAGTGAGTGTCTGAGTGAGTGTCTGAGTGAGTGTCTGAGTGTCTGAGTGAGTGTCTGAGTGAGTGTCTGAGTGAGGGTCTGAGTGAGTCTCTGAGTGAGTGTCTGAGTGTCTGAGTGAGTGTCTGAGTGTCTGAGTGAGTGTCTGAGTGAGTGTCTGAGTGAGTGTCTGAGTGAGTGTCTGAGTGTCTGAGTGAGTGAGTGTCTGAGTGAGTGTCTGAGTGTCTGAGTGAGTGTCTGAGTGAGTGAGTGTCTGAGTGAGTGTCTGAGTGAGTGAGTGTCTGAGTGAGTGAGTGTCTGAGTGAGTGGCTGAGCGAGTGTCTGAGTGTCTGAGTGTCTGAGTGAGTGTCTGAGTGAGTGTCTGAGTGAGTGTCTGAGTGAGTGTCTGAGTGAGTGTCTGAGTAAGTGTCTGAGTGAGTGAGTGTCTGAGTGAGTGTCTGAGTGTCTGAGTGAGTGTCTGAGTGTCTGAGTGTCTGAGTGAGTGTCTGAGCGAGTGTCTGAGTGAGTGTCTGAGTGAGTGAGTGTCTGAGTGAGTGTCTGAGTGTCTGAGTGAGTGTCTGAGTGAGTGTCTGAGTGAGTGTCTGAGTGAGTGTCTGAGTGAGCGAGCGTCCGAGCGAGCGTCTGAGTGAGCGAGCGTCCGAGCGAGTGTCTGAGTGAGCGAGTGTCTGAGTGTCTGAGTGAGTGTCTGAGTGAGTGTCTGAGTGAGTGAGTGTCTGAGTGAGTGTCTGAGTGAGCGAGTGTCTGAGTGAGCGAGCGTCCGAGCGAGTGTCTGAGTGAGTGAGTGTCTGAGTGAGCGAGCGTCCGAGCGAGTGTCTGAGTGAGTGAGTGTCTGACTCAGCGAGTGTCTGAGTGAGCGAGTGTCTGAGTGAGCGAGCGTCCGAGCGAGCGTCTGACTCAGCGAGTGTCTGAGTGAGTGTCTGAGTGAGTGAGTGTCTGAGTGAGTGAGTGTCTGAGTGAGCGAGCGTCCGAGCGAGTGTCTGAGTGAGCGAGTGTCTGAGTGAGTGAGTGTCTGACTCAGCGAGTGTCTGAGTGAGCGAGTGTCTGAGTGAGCGAGCGTCCGAGCGAGTGTCTGAGTGAGCGAGTGTCTGAGTGAGCGAGCGTCTGAGTGAGCGAGCGTCCGAGCGAGTGTCTGAGTGAGCGAGTGTCTGAGTGAGCGAGCGTCCGAGCGAGCGTCTGAGCGAGCGTCTGACTCAGTGAGTGTCTGAGTGAGTGTCTGACTCAGTGAGTGTCTGAGTGAGTGTCTGAGTGAGTGAGTGTCTGACTCAGCGAGTGTCTGACTCAGCGAGTGTCTGAGTGAGCGAGTGTCTGAGTGAGCGTCTGAGTCCGCGAACCTCCCTATCGTCTTTCCCCCGGCTGTAGTAGTGGACTTCGTAGCGGGGCGTGTTGTACAGCTGGGCCACGCTGAGCCCCGACCTCCGACCTGAGGCCACGAATGGCCCAGCGACCCACAGCGTGGTCAGGTTCAGGGTGAGGCTAGGGGGTCCCAGGATGGCTGACGGTGAGGAGGGGAGGAGAGGTGAGGAGAGGAGAGGTGAGGAGAGGGTTGTGGTGAGGTGAGGCTCGCGCAGAGACTCACAGAGACACACACACACTCACAGAGACTCACAGAGACACACACACACACACAGAGACTCACATACACACACTCACAGAGACTCATACACACACACAGAGACCCACACACACACACAGAGACACACACACAGAGACTCACACACACACACACACAGAGACTCACACAGACACACAGACAGACACACACACAGAGACTCACACACACACACACACAGAGACACACACAGAGACTCACACACACACACAGACACACACACAGAGACTCACTCACACACACACAGACACTCACACACACACAGAGACTCACACACACAGAGACTCACACACACACACAGAGACTCACACACACAGAGACTCACACACACACACAGAGACTCACACACACAGAGACTCACACACACACACACACAGAGACTCACACACACACACAGACAGACACACACACAGAGACTCACACACACACACACAGAGACACACACAGAGACTCACACACACACACAGACACACACACAGAGACTCACTCACACACACACAGACACTCACACACACACACACAGAGACTCACACACATACACACAGACACACACACACACAGAGACTCACACACACAGAGACTCACACACACACACAGAGACTCACACACACAGAGACTCACACACACAGAGACTCACACACACACAGACACACACAGAGACTCACACACACTCACACACACACAGAGATACACACAGACACACACAGAGACTCACACACACACAGACACACACAGACACACACACAGACACTCACACACACACACAGACACACACACACACTCACACACACACAGACACTCACACACACACACAGACACACACACACAGAGACTCACACACAGAGACTCACACACTCACACACAGACACACACAGAGACTCACACACACACACAGAGACTCACACACACACAGACAGACACACACACACATACAGACTCACACACACACACAGACACACACACACAGACACTCACACACACACAGAGACTCACACACACACACACACAGACACACACACACACACACAGACACTCACACACACAGACACACAGACACACACACACAGACACACACAGAGACTCACACACACAGACACACACACAGAGACTCACACACACACACAGACACACACACACACAGACTCACACACACACACACACAGACACACACACACACACAGACACACACACACAGACACAGAGACTCACACACACACACAGACACACACACACAGACACACACACACACAGACTCACACACACAGAGACACACACACACAGAGACTCACACACACAGACACACACACACACACAGACTCACACACACAGACACACACAGAGACTCACACACACACACACACAGACACTCACACACACAGACACACACACAGACACACACAGAGACTCACACACACACAGAGACTCACACACACACAGAGACACACACAGAGACACACACTCACACACACACACACAGACACTCACACACACACACAGACACACACAGAGACACACAGACACACACACACACACAGAGACTCACTGTCTTCATCTGGGGCGAAGCTGAGCTCCATCCCCTCCTGAGACGCCCCGTTCAGGAGACACCGGCACGGGGTGGAGGAGGTGGAGGAGGTGGTGGAGGAGGTGGAGGAGGAGGTGGAGGAGGAGGTGGTGGAGGAGGTGGTGGAGCTGGAGGAGGTGGAGGAGGTGGAGCTGGAGGTGGTTGAGGAGGAGGAGGTGGAGCTGGAGGTGGTTGAGGAGGTGGTGGTGGTGCTGGAGGTGGTGGAGGAGGAGGTTGAGGAGGTGGTTGAGGAGGTGGAGGAGGATGAGGATAAGGTTGAGACTACCACACACACACGTATACGGTATCGCATCTCCGTGTCTCTCAGGTGGTCGGTGAGCGAGCAGGAGGAGGAGGAGGAGGGGGAGGAGGAGGAGGAGGGGGAGGAGGAGGAGGGGGAGGAGGAGGGGGAGGAGGGGGAGGAGGAGGAGGAGGGGGAGGAGGGGGAGGAGCGGCCAACACAGCCTGGAACTTCCACGAATCCGAGCTCGCTGCACACACAGAGACACACACACAGAGACAGAGACACACACAGACACACACACACACAGACACACAGAGACACACAGAGACACACACAGACACACACACACAGACACACACACACAGACACACACACACAGACACACAGACACACACACACACTTACACAGTGAGTGAATGGGAAGGTGAGTGAGTGGGTGAGTGAGCAGGTGAGTGGGTGAGTGAGTGTGTGAGTGAATGGGAAGGTGAGTGAGTGGGTGAGTGAGTGGGTGAGTGAGTGAGTGGGTGAGTGAGTGTGTGAGTGAGTGGGTGGGTGAGTAAGTGAGTGGGTGAGTGAGTGAGTGAGTGGGTGAGTGGGTGAGTGAGTGGGTGAATGAGTGAGTGCGTGAGTGAGTGTGTGAGTGAGTGAGTGGGTGAGTGAGTGAGTGGGTGAGTGAGTGGGTGAGTGAGTGAGTGAGTGGGTGGGTGAGTGAGTGAGTGGGTGAGTGGGTGAGTGAGTGAGTGAGTGGGTGAGTAAGTGAGTGGGTGAGTGAGTGAGTGAGTGGGTGAGTGGGTGAGTGAGTGGGTGAGTGAGTGGGTGAGTGAGTGGGTGAGTGGGTGAGTAAGTGAGTGGGTGAGTGAGTGAGTGGGTGGGTGAGTGAGCGAGTCAGTGAGTGAGTGAGTGGGTGAGTGAGTGAGTGGGTGAGTGAGTGAGTGGGTGAGTGAGTGGGTGAGTGAGTGAGTGGGTGAGTGAGTGAGTGAGTGGGTGAGTGGGTGAGTGAGTGGGTGAGTGCGTGAGTGAGTGGGTGAGTGGGTGAGTGAGTGGGTGAGTGGGTGAGTGAGTGGGTGAGTGAGTGTGTGAGTGTGTGGGTGGGTGAGTGAGTAAGTGGGTGAGTGAGTGGGTGAGTGGGTGAGTGGGTGAGTGAGTGAGTGGGTGAGTGGGTGAGTGAGTGGGTGAATGAGTGAGTGGGTGAGTGAGTGTGTGAGTGAGTGGGTGGGTGAGTGAGTGGGTGAGTGGGTGAGTGAGTGAGTGGGTGAGTGAGTGGGTGAGTGAGCAGGTGAGTGGGTGAGTGAATGGGTGAGTGGGTGAGTGAGTAGGTGAGTAGGTGAGTGATTGGGTGAGTGAGTGAGTGGGTGAGTGGGTGAGTGAGTGGGTGAGTGAGTGAGTGAGTGGGTGAGGGTGTGTGTGAGTGAGTGGGTGGGTGAGTGAGTAAGTGGGTGAGTGAGTGGGTGAGTGGGTGAGTGAGTGAGTGGGTGAGTGGGTGAGTGAGTGGGTGAATGAGTGAGTGTGTGAGTGAGTGGGTGGGTGAGTGAGTGGGTGAGTGGGTGAGTGAGTGAGTGAGTGGGTGAGTGAGTGGGTGAGTGAGCAGGTGAGTGGGTGAGTGAATGGGTGAGTGGGTGAGTGAGTAGGTGAGTAGGTGAGTGATTGGGTGAGTGAGTGAGTGGGTGAGTGGGTGAGTGAATGAGTGGGTGAGTGAGTGTGTGAGTGAGTGGGTGGGTGAGTGAGTGGGTGGGGTGAGTGAGTGAGTGGGTGAGTGAGTGTGTGAGTGAGTGGGTGGGTGAGTGAGTGGGTGAGTGGGTGAGTGAGTGAGTGGGTGAGTGAGTGGGTGAGTGAGCAGGTGAGTGGGTGAGTGAATGGGTGAGTGGGTGAGTGAGTAGGTGAGTAGGTGAGTGATTGGGTGAGTGAGTGAGTGGGTGAGTGGGTGAGTGAATGAGTGGGTGAGTGAGTGTGTGAGTGAGTGGGTGGGTGAGTGAGTGGGGGTTGAGTGAGTGAGTGGGTGAGTGAGTGAGTGGGTGAGTGGGTGAGTGAGTGAGTGGGTGAGTGAGTGAGTGGGTGAGTGGGTGAGTGAGTGAGTGAGTGGGTGAGTGAGTGAGTGAGTGGGTGAGTGAGTGAGTGAGGGGTGAGTGAATGGGTGAGTGGGAGAGTGAGTAGGTGAGTGAATGGGTGAGCGGGTGAGTGAGTAGGTGAGTAGGTGAGTGATTGGGTGAGTGAGTGAGTGGGTGAGTGAGTGGGTGAGTGAGTGACTGGGTGAGTGGGTGAGTGAGTGAGTGGGTGAGTGAGTGTGTGAGTGAGTGGGTGGGTGAGTTGGTGAGTTGGTGAGTGAGTGAGTGAGTGGGTGAGTGAGTGAGTGGGTGAGTGAGTGACTGAGTGGGTGAGTGGTGAGTGAGTGAGTGAGTGGGTGAGTGAGTGAGTGAGTGGGTGAGTGGGTGAGTGAGTGAGTGGGTGGGTGAGTGAGTGGGTGAGTGAGTGACTGACTGAGTGGGTGAGTGAGTTGGTGAGTGAGTTGGTGAGTTGTTGAGTGAGTTGGTGAGTGAGTTGGTGAGTGAGTTGGTGAGTTGGTGAGTTGGTGAGTGAGTTGGTGAGTGAGTTGGTGAGTGGGTGAGTGGGTTGGTGAGTGAGTTGGTGAGTGAGTGTGTGAGTGACTGAGTGGGTGAGTGAGTTGGTGATTGAGTGACTGAGTGAGTGACTGAGTGACTGAGTGAGTGGGTGAGTTGGTGAGTGTGTGAGTGACTGAGTGAGTGACTGAGTGAGTTGGTGAGTGAGTTGGTGAGTTGGTGAGTGAGTGGGTGAGTGAGTTGGTGAGTTGGTGAGTGAGTTGGTGGGTGAGTTGGTGAGTGAGTTGGTGAGTGAGTTGGTGAGTGAGTTGGTGAGTGAGTTGGTGAGTGAGTTGGTGAGTGACTGAGTGAGTTGGTGAGTGAGTTGGTGAGTGAGTTGGTGAGTGAGTTGGTGAGTGACTGAATGGGTGAGTGGGTGAGTGAGTGGGTGAATGAGTGAGTTGGTGAGTGAGTTGGTGAGTTGGTGAGTGAGTGGGTGAGTGAGTTGGTGAGTGAGTGAGTGGGTGAGTGGGTGAGTGAGTGAGTGGGTGAGTGGGTGAGTGAGTGGGTGAATGAGTGAGTTGGTGAGTGAGTTGGTGAGTGAGTTGGTGAGTGAGTGAGTGAGTTGGTGAGTGAGTTGGTGAGTGAGTTGGTGAGTGAGTTGGTGAGTGACTGAATGGGTGAGTGGGTGAGTGAGTGGGTGAATGAGTGAGTTGGTGAGTGAGTTGGTGAGTTGGTGAGTGAGTGGGTGAGTGAGTTGGTGAGTGAGTTGGTGAGTGAGTTGGTGAGTGACTGAATGGGTGAGTGGGTGAGTGAGTGGGTGAATGAGTGAGTTGGTGAGTGAGTTGGTGAGTGAGTTGGTGAGTGAGTGAGTGACTGAGTGAGTGACTGAGTGAGTTGGTGAGTGAGTTGGTGAGTGTGTGAGTGACTGAGTGAGTGACTGAGTGAGTTGGTGAGTGAGTTGGTGAGTGAGTTGGTGAGTTGGTGAGTTGGTGAGTGAGTTGGTGAGTGGAGTTGGTGAGTGAGTTGGTGAGTGAGTTGGTGAGTGACTGAATGGGTGAGTGGGTGAGTGAGTGGGTGAATGAGTGAGTTGGTGAGTGAGTGGGTGAGTTGGTGAGTGAGTTGGTGAGTGAGTTGGTGAGTGAGTTGGTGAGTGACTGAATGGGTGAGTGGGTGAGTGAGTGGGTGAATGAGTGAGTTGGTGAGTGAGTGGGTGAGTTGGTGAGTGAGTTGGTGAGTGAGTTGGTGAGTGAGTTGGTGAGTGAGTTGGTGAGTGACTGAATGGGTGAGTGGGTGAGTGAGTGGGTGAATGAGTGAGTTGGTGAGTGAGTGGGTGAGTTGGTGAGTGAGTTGGTGAGTGACTGAATGGGTGAGTGGGTGAGTGAGTGGGTGAATGAGTGAGTTGGTGAGTGAGTGGGTGAGTTGGTGAGTGAGTTGGTGAGTGAGTTGGTGAGTGAGTTGGTGAGTGAGTGGGTGAATGAGTTGGTGAGTGAGTTGGTGAGTGAGTTGGTGAGTGACTGAATGGGTGAGTGAGTTGGTGAGTGAGTTGGTGAGTGAGTGAGTGAGTTGGTGAGTGAGTTGTGGTAGTTGGTGAGTGAGTGGGTGAGTGAGTTGGTGAGTTGGTGAGTGAGTGACTGAGTGAGTTGGTGAGTGAGTGGTGAGTGACTGAATGGGTGAGTGAGTGGGTGAGTGAGTTGGTGAGTGAGTGGGTGAGTGAGTTGGTGAGTGAGTTGGTGAGTGAGTTGGTGAGTGAGTGGGTGAGTGAGTTGGTGAGTGAGTGGGTGAGTTGGTGAGTGAGTGGTGAGTGAGTTGGTGAGTGAGTTGGTGAGTGAGTTGGTGAGTGAGTTGGTGAGTGAGTTGGTGAGTGAGTGGGTGAGTGAGTTGGTGGTAGTTGGTGAGTGAGTTGGTGAGTGAGTTGGTGAGTTGGTGAGTGAGTGGGTGAGTGAGTTGGTGAGTGAGTGGGTGAGTGAGTGGTGAGTGAGTTGGTGAGTGAGTTGGTGAGTGAGTTGGTGAGTGAGTGGGTGAGTGAGTTGGTGAGTGAGTGGGTGTGTGAGTGGGTGAGTGAGTTGGTGAGTGAGTTGGTGAGTGAGTTGGTGAGTGAGTGGTGAGTGAGTTGGTGAGTGAGTTGGTGAGTGAGTTGGTGAGTGAGTTGGTGAGTGAGTTGGTGAGTGAGTGGGTGAGTGAGTTGGTGAGTGAGTTGGTGAGTGAGTTGGTGAGTGAGTTGGTGAGTGAGTTGGTGAGTGAGTGGTGAGTGACTGAATGGGTGAGTGAGTTGGTGAGTGAGTTGGTGAGTGAGTGAGTTGGTGAATGAGTTGGTGAGTTGGTGAGTGAGTGGGTGAGTGAGTGAGGGTGAGTGAGTTGGTGAGTGAGTGGTGAGTGAGTTGGTGGGTGAGTGGGTGAGTGAGTTGGTGAGTGAGTTGGTGATTGAGTTGGTGAGTGAGTTGGTGAGTGACTGAATGGGTGAGTGAGTTGGTGAGTTGGTGAGTGAGTGGTGAGTGAGTTGGTGAGTGAGTTGGTGAGTGGGTGAGTGAGTTGGTGAGTTGGTGAGTGAGTTGGTGAGTGAGTGGGTGAGTGAGTTGGTGAGTGAGTGGGTGAATGAGTGAGTTGGTGAGTTGGTGAGTGAGTTGGTGAGTGAGTGGGTGAGTGAGTTGGTGAGTTGGTGAGTGAGTTGGTGAGTGAGTTGGTGAGTGAGTGGTGAGTGAGTTGGTGAGTGAGTTGGTGAGTGAGTTGGTGAGTGAGTTGGTGAGTTGGTGAGTGAGTTGGTGAGTGAGTTGGTGAGTGAGTTGGTGAGTGAGTTGGTGAGTGAGTTGGTGAGTGAGTTGGTGAGTGAGTGAGTTGGTGAGTGAGTTGGTGAGTTGGTGAGTGAGTTGGTGAGTGAGTTGGTGAGTTGGTGAGTGAGTTGGTGAGTGAGTTGGTGAGTGAGTTGGTGAGTGAGTGAGTTGGTGAGTGAGTTGGTGAGTTGGTGAGTGAGTTGGTGAGTGAGTTGGTGAGTTGGTGAGTGAGTTGGTGAGTGAGTTGGTGAGTGAGTTGGTGAGTGAGTGGTGAGTGAGTTGGTGAGTGAGTTGGTGAGTGAGTTGGTGAGTGAGTTGGTGAGTGAGTTGGTGAGTGAGGTGAGTTGGTGAGTGAGTTGGTGAGTTGGTGAGTGAGTTGGTGAGTGAGTTGGTGAGTGAGTTGGTGAGTGAGTGGGTGAGTGAGTTGGTGAGTGAGTTGGTGAGTTGGTGAGTGAGTTGGTGAGTGAGTTGGTGAGTGAGTGTGTGAGTGAGTTGGTGAGTGAGTTGGTGAGTGAGTTGGTGAGTGAGTTGGTGAGTGAGTTGGTGAGTTGGTGAGTGAGTTGGTGAGTGAGTTGGTGAGTGAGTTGGTGAGTGAGTTGGTGAGTGAGTGGGTGAGTGGTGAGTGAGTTGGTGAGTTGGTGAGTGAGTTGGTGGAGTGGTTGGTGAGTGAGTTGGTGAGTGAGTTGGTGAGTGAGTTGGTGAGTTGGTGAGTGAGTTGGTGAGTGAGTTGGTGAGTGAGTTGGTGAGTGAGTGAGTTGGTGAGTGAGTTGGTGAGTGTGAGTTGGTGAGTGAGTTGTGTGAGTGAGTTGGTGAGTGAGTTGGTGAGTGAGTTGGTGAGTGAGTTGGTGAGTGGGTGGGTGAGTGAGTGGGTGAGTGAGTTGGTGAGTTGGTGAGTGAGTTGGTGAGTGAGTGGGTGAATGAGTGAGTTGGTGAGTGAGTTGGTGAGTGAGTGGGTGAGTGAGTTGGTGAGTTGGTGAGTGAGTTGGTGAGTGAGTTGGTGAGTGAGTTGGTGAGTGAGTTGGTGAGTGAGTGAGTTGGTGAGTGAGTGAGTGGGGGTGAGTGAGTTGGTGAGTGAGTTGGTGAGTGAGTGGTGAGTGAGTTGGTGAGTGAGTTGGTGAGGAGTTGGTGAGTGAGTTGGTGAGTGAGTTGGTGAGTGAGTGAGTTGGTGAGTGAGTTGGTGAGTGAGTGTGGTGAGTGAGTGGTGGTGAGTGAGTTGGTGAGTGAGTTGGTGAGTGAGTGGTGAGTGAGTTGGTGAGTGAGTGAGTTGGTGAGTGAGTTGGTGAGTGAGTTGGTGAGTGAGTTGGTGAGTGAGTGGGTGAGTGAGTTGGTGAGTGAGTTGGTGAGTGAGTGAGTTGTGAGTGAGTTGGTGAGTGGGTGAGTTGGTGAGTGAGTTGGTGAGTGAGTTGGTGAGTTGGTGAGTGAGTTGGTGAGTGAGTGGTGAGTGAGTGAGTTGGTGAGTGAGTTGGTGAGTGAGTTGGTGAGTGAGTTGGGTGGAGTGAGTGGTGGTGAGTGAGTGGGTGAGTGAGTTGGTGAGTGAGTTGGTGAGTGAGTGGGGAGTGGTGAGTGAGTTGGTGAGTGAGTTGGTGAGTGAGTTGGTGAGTGAGTTGGTGAGTTGGTGAGTGAGTTGGTGAGTGAGTTGGTGAGTGAGTTGGTGAGTGAGTTGGTGAGTGAGTTGGTGAGTTGTGGTGAGTGAGTTGGTGAGTGAGTTGGGAGTGAGAGGTGAGTGAGTTGGTGAGTGAGTTGGTGAGTGAGTGAGTTGGTGAGTGAGTTGGTGAGTGAGTTGGTGAGTGAGTTGGTGAGTGAGTTGGTGTGAGTGAGTTGGTGAGTGAGTTGGTGAGTGAGTTGGTGAGTGAGTTGGTGAGTGAGTGAGTGAGTTGAGTTGTGAGTGAGTTGTGAGTGATGGTGAGTGAGTGAGTTGGTGAGTGGTGGTGAGTGAGTTGGTGAGTGAGTTGGTGAGTGAGTTGGTGAGTGAGTTGGTGAGTGAGTGAGTTGGTGAGTGAGTTGGTGAGTGAGTTGGTGAGTGAGTTGGTGAGTGAGATGGGTGAGTGAGTTGGTGAGTGAGTTGGTGAGTGAGTTGGTGAGTGAGTTGGTGAGTGAGTGGGTGAGTGAGTGGGTGAGTGAGTTGGTGAGTGAGTTGGTGAGTGAGTTGGTGAGTGAGTTGGTGAGTGAGTTGGTGAGTGAGTTGGTGAGTGAGTTGGTGAGTGAGTGATTGGTGAGTTGGTGAGTGAGTTGGTGAGTGAGTGGGTGAGTGAGTTGGTGAGTTGGTGAGTGAGTTGGTGAGTGAGTTGGTGAGTGAGTGGGTGAGTGAGTTGGTGAGTGAGTGAGTGAATGAGTGAGTGAGTGAGTTGGTGAGTGAGTGGTGAGTGAGTTGGTGAGTGAGTTGTGAGTGAGTGGGTGAGTGAGGTGGTGAGTGAGTGGGTGAATGAGTGAGTGAGTGAGTTGGTGAGTGAGTTGGTGAGTGAGTTGGTGAGTGAGTTGGTGAGTGAGTTGGTGAGTGAGTTGGTGAGTGAGTTGGTGAGTTGGTGAGTGAGTTGGTGAGTGAGTTGGTGAGTGAGTTGGTGAGTGAGTTGGTGAGTGAGTTGGTGAGTGAGTTGGTGAGTGAGTGAGTTGGTGAGTGAGTTGGTGAGTGAGTTGGTGAGTGAGTTGGTGAGTGAGTTGGTGAGTGAGTTGGTGAGTTGGTGAGTGAGTGGTGAGTGAGTTGGTGAGTGACTGAATGGGTGAGTGGGTGAGTGAGTGGGTGAGTGAGTGAGTTGGTGAGTGAGTTGGTGAGTTGGTGAGTGAGTTGGTGAGTGAGTTGGTGAGTTGGTGAGTGAGTTGGTGAGTGAGTTGGTGAGTGAGTTGGTGAGTGAGTTGGTGAGTGAGTTGGTGAGTGAGTTGGTGAGTGAGTTGGTGAGTGAGTTGGTGAGTGAGTGGGTGAGTTGGTGAGTGAGTTGGTGAGTTGGTGAGTGAGTTGGTGAGTGAGTTGGTGAGTGAGTTGGTGAGTGAGTTGGTGAGTTGGTGGAGTGAGTTGGTGAGTGAGTGGGTGAGTGAGTTGGTGAGTGAGTTGGTGAGTGAGTTGGTGAGTGAGTGGGTGAGTGAGTTGGTGAGTGAGTTGGTGAGTGAGTTGGTGAGTGAGTTGGTGAGTGAGTTGGTGAGTGAGTTGGTGAGTGAGTTGGTGAGTGAGTTGGTGAGTGAGTTGGTGAGTGAGTTGGTGAGTTGGTGAGTGAGTTGGTGAGTGAGTGAGTTGGGTGAGTGAGTTGGTGAGTGAGTTGGTGAGTGAGTTGGTGAGTGAGTTGGTGAGTGAGTTGGTGAGTGAGTGAGTTGGTGAGTGAGTTGGTGAGTGAGTTGGTGAGTGAGTTGGTGAGTGAGATGGTGAGTGAGTTGGTGAGGAGTTGGTGAGTGAGTGGGTGAGTGAGTTGGTGAGTGAGTTGGTGAGTGAGTTGGTGAGTGAGTTGGTGAGTGAGTTGGTGAGTGAGTTGGTGAGTGAGTGAGTTGGTGAGTGAGTTGGTGAGTGAGTTGGTGAGTGAGTTGGTGAGTGAGTTGGTGAGAGTGGGTGAGTGAGTTGGTGAGTGAGTTGGTGAGTGAGTTGGTGAGTGAGTTGGTGAGTTGGTGAGTGAGTTGGTGAGTGAGTTGGTGAGTGAGTTGGTGAGTGAGTTGGTGAGTTGGTGAGTGAGTTGGTGAGTGAGTTGGTGAGTGAGTTGGTGAGTGAGTTGGTGAGTGAGTTGGTGAGTGAGTTGGTGAGTGAGTTGGTGAGTGAGTTGGTGAGTGAGTTGGTGAGTGAGTTGGTGAGTGAGTTGGTGAGTGAGTTGGTGAGTGAGTTGGTGAGTGAGTTGGTGAGTGAGTTGGTGAGTGAGTTGGTGAGTGAGTTGGTGAGTGAGTTGGTGAGTGAGTTGGTGAGTGAGTTGGTGAGTGAGTGGGTGAGTGAGTGAGTTGGTGAGTGAGTTGGTGAGTGAGTTGGTGAGTTGGTGAGTGAGTTGGTGAGTGAGTGGGTGAGTGAGTTGGTGAGTGAGTTGGTGAGTGAGTTGGTGAGTTGGTGAGTGAGTTGGTGAGTTGGTGAGTGAGTTGGTGAGTGAGTTGGTTGAGTGATGTTGGTGAGTGAGTTGGTGAGTGAGTTGGTGAGTGAGTTGGTGAGTGAGTTGGTGAGTGAGTTGGTGAGTGAGTTGGTGAGTGAGTTGGTGAGTGAGTTGGTGAGTGAGTGAGTTGGTGAGTGAGTGGGTGAGTGAGTTGGTGAGTGAGTTGGTGAGTGAGTTGGTGAGTTGGTGAGTGAGTTGGTGAGTTGGTGAGTGAGTTGGTGAGTGAGTTGGTGAGTGAGTTGGTGAGTGAGTTGGTGAGTGAGTTGGTGAGTGAGTTGGTGAGTTGGTGAGTGAGTGGGTGAGTGAGTTGGTGAGTGAGTTGGTGAGTGAGTTGGTGAGTGAGTTGGTGAGTGAGTTGGTGAGTGAGTGGGTGAGTGAGTGGGTGAGTGAGTGAGTTGGTGAGTGAGTTGGTGAGTGAGTTGGTGAGTGAGTTGGTGAGGAGTTGGTGAGTGAGTTGGTGAGTGAGTTGGTGAGTGAGTTGGTGAGTTGGTGAGTGAGTTGGTGAGTGAGTGGGTGAGTGAGTTGGTGAGTTGGTGAGTGAGTTGGTGAGTGAGTTGGTGAGTGAGTTGGTGAGTGAGTGGGTGAGTGAGTTGGTGAGTGAGTGGGTGAATGAGTGAGTTGGTGAGTTGGTGAGTGAGTTGGTGAGTGAGTTGGTGAGTGACTGAATGGGTGAGTGGGTGAGTGAGTGGGTGAGTGAGTGAGTTGGTGAGTGAGTTGGTGAGTTGGTGAGTGAGTTGGTGAGTGAGTTGGTGAGTTGGTGAGTGAGTTGGTGAGTGAGTTGGTGAGTGAGTTGGTGAGTTGGTGAGTGAGTTGGTGAGTGAGTTGGTGAGTGAGTTGGTGAGTGAGTTGGTGAGTGAGTTGGTGAGTTGGTGAGTGAGTTGGTGAGTTGGTGAGTGAGTTGGTGAGTGAGTTGGTGAGTGAGTTGGTGAGTGAGTTGGTGAGTGAGTTGGTGAGTGAGTTGGTGAGTGAGTTGGTGAGTGAGTTGGTGAGTGAGTTGGTGAGTGAGTTGGTGAGTGAGTGGGTGAGTGAGTAGGTGAGTGAGTGGGTGAATGAGTGAGTTGGTGAGTTGGTGAGTGAGTTGGTGAGTGAGTGGGTGAGTGAGTTGGTGAGTGAGTGGGTGAGTGAGTTGGTGAGTGAGTTGGTGAGTGAGTTGGTGAGTGAGTTGGTGAGTGAGTTGGTGAGTGATGTCGCTCACCTCGCCACCACCACAGTGTACGTGGCATTGCTAGGGGCACGGTCAGCGGTTGCCATGACAACACGTGCTCGAAGTTGTACGAGCTCATCTCGATGTGGGATGCTGGGAGGAGTTCCACACGGTCTGTTACAAAGACAAATGTCCCCCGTGTAGCCTCGACAGACTGTAGGGGCAAGTGCTGTTAGCGAGCACCTATCAAGGCCGGTAACCACCACCACGCCCGACCGCCTTTGTCTCTCCCCCAGTGCCAGCGATGTTCACTACACTGCTACGCTGGTACACCAGCCACACCAGGTACTCATTTGAGGCTGAGTCGACCTAGGGGAGGCCCCGGGACCGGTTGCGTTTCTGCTGGGTTTGTGTAGCGCTAACCACTGCACCACCGCTCCTCACATATACTGACACACAGTGGTGGTGGTGGTGGTGATGGTGGTGATGGTGATGATGGTGGTGGTGATTGTGGTGGTGGTGATGGTGGTGGTGGTGATGGTGGTGGTGATTGTGGTGGTGGTGGTGGTGATGGTGAAGGTGGTGGTGGTGATGGTGGTGGTGGTGATGGTGATGGTGGTGGTGATGGTGGTGGTGATGGTGGTGATGGTGGTGATGGTGGTGGTGGTGGTGGTGATGGTGGTGGTGGTGATGGTGGTGGTGATGGTGGTGGTGATGGTGGTGGTGATGGTGGTGGTGGTGGATGGTGAAGGTGGTGGTGGTGATGGTGGTGGTGGTGATGGTGATGATGGTGGTGGTGATTGTGGTGGTGGTGATGGTGGTGGTGGTGATGGTGGTGGTGATTGTGGTGGTGGTGGTGATGGTGATGGTGGTGGTGGTGATGGTGGTGGTGGTGATGGTGGTGGTGGTGATGGTGGTGGTGATGGTGGTGGTGGTGATGGTGGTGGTGGTGATGGTGGTGATGGTGATGGTGGTGGTGATGGTGGTGGTGATGGTGGTGATGGTGGTGGTGGTGATGGTGGTGGTGATGGTGGTGGTGATGGTGGTGGTGGTGATGGTGGTGGTGGTGATGGTGGTGATGGTGATGGTGGTGGTGATGGTGGTGGTGATGGTGGTGATGGTGGTGGTGGTGATGGTGGTGATGGTGGTGGTGGTGGTGATGGTGGTGGTGGTGATGGTGGTGGTGGTGATGGTGATGGTGGTGGTGATGGTGGTGGTGGTGATGGTGGTGGTGATGGTGGTGATGGTGATGGTGGTGGTGGTGATGGTGGTGGTGGTGATGGTGGTGGTGGTGATGGTGGTGATGGTGGTGGTGGTGGTGATGGTGGTGGTGATGGTGGTGGTGGTGATGGTGATGGTGGTGATGGTGGTGGTGGTGGTGGTGATGGTGGTGGTGATGGTGGTGGTGGTGGTGATGATGGTGGTGGTGGTGATGGTGGTGGTGGTGATGGTGGTCGTGGTGGTGGTGATGGTGGTGGTGGTGATGGTGGTGGTGGTGATGGTGGTGGTGATGGTGGTGGTGATGGTGGTGGTGGTGGTGATGATGGTGGTGGTGGTGATGGTGATGGTGGTGGTGGTGATGGTGGTGGTGATGGTGGTGATGGTGGTGGTGGTGATGGTGGTGGTGGTGGTGGTGATGGTGGTGGTGGTGATGATGGTGGTGGTGGTGGTGATGGTGGTGGTGATGGTGGTGGTGGTGATGGTGGTGGTGATGGTGGTGGTGGTGGTGGTGATGGTGGTGGTGGTGATGGGTGATGGTGGTGGTTGTGATGGTGGTGGTGATGGTGGTGATGGTGGTGGTGGTGATGGGTGGTGATGGTGGTGGTGATGGTGGTGGTGGTGATGGGTGGTGGTGGTGGTGA